>NC_133314.1:20088061-20096938 GCF_012295235.1 Primulina huaijiensis | reverse complement strand
GATAAATTTAAAATTTTAATTATGGTGGGTGGCTAAATTTAAGACTAGAATCTCATTTAGGACAAAAACTTGTGTGAGACGATCTCATCGTTCGTATTTTGTGAGACAGATATCTTATTTGGGTCATCCATGAAAAAGTATTACTTTTTATGTTAAGGAAATTACTTTTTATTATTAATATCGGTAGGGTTGACTTGTCTCACAGATAAAGATTCGTAAGATCGTCTCACAAAATACATATTCTTCATAATTATGTATGGTTTTATTTAACCTGGGAACACTCCTTTTATTTTTAAATAATTAGTATAATATATTTAGATATTAGTAATAATAAATAAATCAAATAAAAATTTTGTAATAAAATTCATTTTTTTAAAAGAGTAAATGTCTTATTAAACGATATCGTGAATTTATATTTATGAATTTATTCGATTTGATATTTTTATATAGATTAAATTGAAATGAAGTTCATCATTTTTAAATTTAAACCATGTGCAC
This sequence comes from Primulina huaijiensis, assembly GCF_012295235.1. NCBI lineage: Eukaryota > Viridiplantae > Streptophyta > Magnoliopsida > Lamiales > Gesneriaceae > Primulina > Primulina huaijiensis. The sequence continues at coordinate 20,096,440 of NC_133314.1, read as the reverse complement.
ATGCATTATCACTTTTGTGAAATCAACGGTAAGAGTGTACGAATTGCTCTGCTTCATGTCATATCAGAAGAAAATGGAGAAAAGGAACAGTGAGAGGAGTCCTCTCCAAGATCTCAATGGACTAATTCCGATGAATAACTCCAATTCCAATAAAAGCTTAAACCTCTCTTATTCAAGAAACAGAAGGCCCCATTTTTTCTCCAGATTAGCGAGCAATGCCAACGATTCAGCTGTTGGATCAAAGGCGGCGTTGCCCAGAAAACCTTTTTTGCAAAAATCCAAGAAGAACCAGCCTCTTCGCCTCGCCGAGTGGCAATCTGGTAAAAGATGCCCAAAACCAGTCTCCAAAAGTGGCCAAAGATCAACGCCTTCTGCTTTTGAGGTGAATTCCGTGCATAACTTGAAGAAAAAGTCCAAAGAATTTCAGACAAAAATGAATAATTCGCAAGAGACTTCTTCAGGTAATACACACGTGAAGCCATTCGAAAAACCTGGTTTTTTATGTGCATTTTGGCTGATGGGTCTGCTTTATATTTTGTAGAATTTGACGACAAAAGAAATGGGCTGCTCCAGGATTCATTTTCACGGACAGTTGATCATCTTGAAGCTCCTACTGTGAAAACACCTCCTGTTGAGGCCTCAGTCTCTCCAGATATCCAATTTCCTTCTGACTACAAGATGATTGTTTCCCAGTCAACAGAGCCACCTGTTTGTTACGCCGCTGGGCACCTTCTATCGGGTGTCGCTGATAAGAGAAAATGCAGGCGGAGAGGCAGTCTTAGAGGTTGTGAAAAGGTTAATCTTTTTCACGTTGAATTGGATGAGATCAATGATTCACAGGATTCTTCAATTCCTCTGCTTTCGGAGGGTTCAGTAAGGTGGCATGAAGATCAGGGAAATGATTCGAGAAACATCTTAGGCAAACGTAGAGTGATAAATGATAATGCTTCAGCCGCACTTGATTTGCCTTCTTCACCTTCTACGTTATGTGGAGATGCATCAGATTCGGTCTGGGATGATATTATTAGCTGCAATGTAAGTATCAGCACAGGTAATGTGGGGAATGATAAGAAAACCAGTATTATTACACATTATCCTGTTGAATTCCAGGAGTTTTTGGGGCCTTGGAACAATGAAGTGGATGAGTCCTTGTTGGCTGTTTCTCCTATTTATTCTTCTTGCGGCAAAGCTATTATAGATGATGATTCTGAATTTTCTATGGGTTCGTTAAGCAGTAGAAATGTCATTCAGACTCCAAACTCGGGTTCACACTCAGACTTGTGTGTTGGAGGGACAAATGTGGAGGTTGATGATTTTTTTTTATTTCAGTCTGAAAATGATTCAATACCAAAAATCCCATCCGAGAAAGATGTTGGTTTTGTTTCCTCTTGGATTTCTGACTCTACTTTAGAGAATTTGACTCTGTCGGAGATGAGGATATCATGGAAAGATGGAATATTTGGCAGCAGAAATCTTGAGGCAGATGAATTTGATTGCTGCCGTTGTTTGTCAGATGAAGAGATTGGCGTCGATCAGATCTATGTTCAACAGATAACTAAGCCAACTCCTAAGCTTGTTGAGGACATAGAAAATGACCTCGGAGCTAACAGTGATACGAAGAGACATTTTTCGGGGATTGCGTCTGGTGAAAATGAAGAGACAACAAATATGGGGAATGACGGTGATCTCTCTCCTCCTATTATTCTTGAATATGAACCCTGCATTTCTGTTAGAGGCAAGGAAAAGTTGCCCCTGCATAGGCCTAATACATGTGCGGAGTCCATATGCACCAGTGGAGGTGGTCACCTAGTTATGTCCAGCGATTCAGATTGGTCCTATTTCCATGATATTACTTGTTTAAGATCTAATAGTTACAAATAAAAGTAAGTTGCTTTTTGAAATTCATTTCGTAGTTTGAATTATCATTCTATATGGATTGCAAATTTAAATTTAAGAGACGAATTGTTTCTAGTACTTGTTGGCTCGAAAAGTTATAAAAACCAATTGTTTCCGGTAAACTAACATCTCTTATCTGGCTAGTGTCAAGCAGGATATAAGTCACATTCTGTTTAGTTTTATTTTATTATGTATGAATAAAACCGATCCAACAAAAACAAATAAGGGCATGGGGGTTCAATAAGGACAGTTTGTGCTTGCAAGTGGAGTAGCAAGTTCTTGGAAAATTGAGCAGTTCTTTTTCAACTTTTGAAAGTTTGGTGTGCTTTGTTTCGTGCCGCAATCAATCTCTTTGTGTAGCATGGCGAAACATGATGGAATAATATGAACCTAAGAATGGAGGTTATCCTGTATTGTTGAGATGTGATCCAAATAAAATGATGATTAGTAACAATTCCATTCTCTGGTTTTATATAGCCAAATATGAAAAACAACTAGCCTTGTATGGTGTATCAGTTTGTTGATGTGCCTGAAAATGGAAATTTAAGCTCACTGGAAAACATATGATCTAGACACCTATATTGTTGGATTATATGGGCTGGGTTCATAACATGCGTCCCAGATTACATCAATATTTGGATGAGATTAGAGTCTTACATGGATTATCTGATTGAGATGAATACGTTATTAATGTGGAGTTTCATCTAGAATCTAACAAGTCATGAGACGATAATAATACAAATATCTTGGTATTTTTCTCTCCTCATCTTTCTTGGTGTGGAATACTTGAGGTGCATTGTCGAGTTCAGAATAGGATTATGCTTCCCGTTGCGAAGGATAAATCAAATTTGCCATTCTGTGCAAAAAACCAGTATATAGATGTGACAAATGTAAATGCAGTCTGGAATTCTAAGAAAAAACGAACAGATAAATACACTTCAAACTTAAAAATTATTGCTGCTGCTTAGAACTTTGAAACAGGGTGACTGACAACTTGATCGTATATCATAGGTAAGTATCTTTCTTGTGATATCAGGACAAGATGTACTGCATCTCAATGTAGTCAACTTCAATGTCCTGAATAAAGACAAATGGCCAGCCATATATAACTCTGGCCATGGACCTATTTATAAAATACAACTCCACAAACATCCAATGAATCGATAAAACCAAGATCAAGACTGCATCATATATAAATAATACAGTTGGCCATATGATTGACCAACAGATCAGTTAAAACAAGTTGTCATGAATCACCACAGTGTTTTCCTGCATCTAATAGTTATCGTGCTTATTACTATTCAAGCGGCCATGGTTGATGGTACAGTACATATGAAGAGTGATCGTCTTTGCAAGCAATGCTCGGCTTGCGATGAAGATAGATGTCCTCCAAGTGAAACATATCCTCATATGACCGCATACGACAACACTCTTATTGCAGGTTCTTTACAATCTGATTATGTGAGCTTGGATGACAGAGGTGTTTACTCGGTGCCAAATATTATAGGCAGCGGCGGGTCCATGAATAATAACTCATATTTTGGGTGGGAGTCAACATCAGGCTCAGCTTCCGGATACCACAGGTAATCAAAAAATGTTCATTGCATTTTAGCTACCTTTTTAGGTTAACCTCGGAGCGTGATCAAAGATTTTACATCACCTTTTCAAGTATATCTTGACACAGTCAATTAAATTTTTTGAAAATTTCATTTACATGTCATTCAAATATATACTGTATTTGAACCGTCAAGTACCTTTATTTTTATATTACATGAGCACTGTAGAAAAAGTATTCTACATTGCTGCTCCTAAATTTGAAATTGCAAGTCACAAAAAATGGGCTGATACATGGATATTGATGGAAAATAATACAGATCAGAAATTGACATACTCTCTGTAGCGAAAGCAGCACCCGATGTGAACCAGTTTTGAACTGGTTTGCAAGCTCGTTCTGACTTTGAATGGATTCAAAGTTTCTTTCTTTTCAATAGAATATTACTCGAGTAATCCACTACTTTGCACACTTCAAATTCTTGGAGATCTATAATTTGTGATGCTTCAAGAATTAAAACGTGCTAAAATATAGAGAAATAAAAAAGAAATTATGTATGAACATTATGTTTCATCTCTACCAGTAATCCATCAGATAAGTACAATGAATTATTCAATGAGAATCCTATTCCATAACATACATGGATGTACCGGATCCCTCATCATGAGCCAAACACATTCGTCCCAAATAAAAACGAATTCCAGATCGAATCACTATTACAATTAGAGACTTCTAGTCGAGCACAAATCTACACGACTTCGAATTTCTCCTGCTGCAGTATATCCAGGTCCTCAATGTTTATTTGAATTCCAAAAGGTTTAAACTTTATCTCGTTGTAAAATTAAGCAGATTTAGGAACTACATGGACAAATGCTCGGATGGGGGTAGCTACCTCACATTGGACAAGCATGGCCAAGTGAGACTCCAAGCACTTAAATCACTAAAGTACTTGGCTGATGCAGACTGGAAATCAATCATCCCGCCCCCACAATTGAACCATGGCGAATTCAGATTCTGGGTTTCGGGTAGCACGGGAAAATGCCTCACAGTTTTCGGAGGAAAGAGTGCGAAACGAACAGTAGGCATTGCAGACTGTGAGTTCGATGGTTCCAACACATTCCAACTCTTTGCTTTCCGCTTTCACTACCACAAAGCTTTTTGTTGCTGCGGGAAGCACAATGAGTAATAATTATTCATACACAATACTCTATTTATTATCGTATCGATTAGGCTCTATACAGGCTCTGTGACTCAAGAATGTATCGAATGTCAAATTCTTGAATGGGAGAAATAAAAGAAGCATTATGTGTGCATGCATCTACTTCACGTAGAATTCGCATCTACAATTTAGAATTTTACCAGCTATCCGTTACTGCAAAATAAATTTGAGAAAAGAACGAAAAGTGACTGAAGATATATGTTTCCAAGCGTGAGTGAGTGCAAGAGGCGAGAATGCCAAGTAAACAAGTAATGTTTCACTTGGTAAGATAAATATATAATAAGTAATTATCAAGAAGCACTACTGTACTAGAAACTAAACAATTATTGGCTTCACTGTATGATATTTGTTTTTTGATACTTGTTTTTCGTACTTAAGTCAGAGCATAAGGCAGCAATATCCCCATTGTCACAGGGGAATTTGTTTCGAAATGGACGAAATAGGTTAGCATGACTGAAATATTACATGTATAGCCATGTTGATGGAATTATTACAATCAAGCAAACTCAGGTATATATGATAAAATTCCTTCGAACATAACCACCCTACTCACGAGCAACAACCACGACTTGCTTTCCAACGTTACGACCAGAGAAGAGCCCTATAAGGGCGTTTGGTGCGTTCTCTAGGCCTTCGGCTATGTCTTCAACGTACGTAATCTTTCCTTGTTTCATGAGGGGCAAAACCATCTCCAAATACTTTGGATAGTGGTGATAGTAGTCTAATACAATAAATCCTTCCATACGAATTCGTTTTGTCACCAAGCAGAACAAGTTCTTCACGCCTTCTTGCTCCTCAAGGTTGTATTGTGAAATCATCCCACAAACAGCAATTCGACCCTTCATTTTCATGTTAAGGAGCACTGCGTCGAGCATGTTTCCACCGACATTTTCAAAGTATATATCAATTCCATCGGGGAAGTACCTAATCATTGTAACAGCATCCAACATATGGCACATACGATGATAAATAACGTACAATGAAAAGGGAATGATACATTTGGGAAAAGAAAAAAGATAAAATGCGTGTGTAAAATTCAAGAAAAAGCTGCTTTTCGGATACAAGTGACATTACGTACCATAGTTTATCACACTAGATTATGGCAATACGAAGGTAAAATTTTCACCTTTTCAAAGCTGCATTCAAATCGGGTTCTTCTTTATAGTTGAAAGCATCGTCAAAACAAAATTTGTTCTTCAAAAGGTCCACCTTCAACAAAATAAATATCATCATAATCAAGCAAATAACAAGTACTGCAAAGCGTGGTATAAAGAAGAGTGTGTGCGCGCGGACGCATGTTTTTGAGGACGTCAATTACCTTATCTTTGGTTCCTGCACTTCCAACAACATAGCACCCAAACAACTTTGCAAATTGTCCGACAAGTTGACCAACAGCTCCAGATGCAGCGGAAATGAACACGGTCTCTCCCTTTTTGGGAGAGCAGACCTCATAAAAACCACAGTAAGCAGTAATTCCAGGCATGCCTAAGTAAAAGAGAAGTATACTGAATAAATAAAAAGAAGGCCGAGAATCAGTATTTAATTTTAATTTATTCAATTAGTCTCATTTAAAATCATAATCCAGTTGCACATTAAATTCTTTGTTTACCTAAACCATTGGCACAGTATCCAGAAAGGTATATCAATATATTTTTCGAGTTTAGAAAGTTTCATTCATTCTTTGGTATAGCTCATCTATCAGAGATCCTATATTCATCAATGGAGTTGTGGACTTCTTTTCCAAAACAAACTTATGTAACTTAACCTGAAAGATTGAGCGTGAAATGATTCATACTTCTATTCTGACGGTTTACTTTGTAGTTTTCATTGCTCAAAGCAATTCGAGTTCAAGTAATCAAGGCAACACGCACCATCCAAATGATGTTGTATCGATGAGCCAGGGTAACATACCAAGGATTCCGGTATAATAAGATAGAGGTACATCTGTATGCTGAATCTTATAAAGTCCCTCCGTAGATTTGATGAGGCTATACTCCTCCCAGCCTGTCATGCCCCAAATCAGGTCACCATTCTTGAAATTGGGATGAGTAGAATCCACAACTTTGCTTACTCCATATCCCATTATTGGCTGCATTTCAGAGAAAATATCAACACTAATATTTAAAAATCTAAAGCACCGGTTGGTTGACGCGTGAGGTGAGATGTTAACTATTTTTTAACTCCAATTATTTTAAAAGTTAAATCAAAAGTGGGGATGATCATTCACATCAAAGGGTGTCCAACGTAGTAACCAGTTTAAAGCACTCTCATAGTTATTCGCAGCTCCAATTTCCTTCATTAAAAAACGTGGTCCGTAGCTTTGAATGAAATTAATATATCCATACATGATATATTAGATTGAATTGGATTTGTTTATGTTATCAAACTAAAATATCTGTCATTTTAATCGATTGCAAAAAGATATACAAACCAAAATTGACGAGTTCGATTTCGTCCATCACAACGAAATCAAAAATTCATAAATCGAAACAATGAACACTTCCTCGCATTCTAGAATCTTATCACATCTATCATACAAATAAACAGCACTCTTAGACAATGTTCGATATGAAAGATGAGATTCAACGTTCATACATCATCCTTGTGTTTGACTCAAGTGGTGTCTCAAACAAAAATCATGATCAATTTCTTATTTGAGGGCTCGCCGTCGATTATTTTTTCCAGTCTCGAATAAAAACGAGATTCCAAAACTGTAAACTACTTACAGAGCCTGGCACAAAGGACTCGACGTAGCTTCCCTCCATTTTGCGCATGCGTGTGCGCATATAAGGGTCGCAAGACAAGTAGAGATTCTTCACCAAAACGGAGTTGTCGCAGCCATCCGGGACTCCGAGTTTGATAACCGAGGTTTTCAGAGACATATCAGACTCTTTCGGAAAACCCTTTACGTAATCTTTCAACACGATCATCTTGTTGCTCACTGTCTCCTCCCCCATTTCTCCTGTTTCTGGTTTTCTCCTTCGCTGTGCTTACAGAAGCATTTGTTGTCGTTGCTTCGGTTTCCTTCTTATTTCGGCCTTTTTTCCAATTCCTCCTCGTGATAATACTATGGCTTCCGTTGAATCATATGATTCTCGTTTATTTATTTATTTCACTTTGAGAATTGCGACAGCTCACTTTCGTAGGTTATTGGGTAAATCTTCCAATGGATAGCATGCATATCCCGTTAATTATGTAATATAATGAACAAATATTATACTCGTAATTTTGTCCGTTTTCATCTCGGTATTTTGGTGAATCACATGTTGGAAATTATACAGCCTTCGAAACAATTTCAGCTAAAAAATTATTTTCGATCAAATCGAAACACAGCAGAAGCGATTACATAATTTCATAAATTATAATCGAACATATGAATATAAATTAATTATGAATAAAAAAATTACTAGAAAACTAACCTTTTGTAGTTTTTTTCTTTTTCGCGAATCCGAGATGCGTAGAAACCACAGCCTTCCAGTACGATCCTTCCTATCGACAGTAGCGTGTGGGCACTCAAAAAAACGCAAATGCTAGAAATCAAAAATTTTTTTTTTAATTTTGTTCTCCACTTTATTTTCAACTCATGAAAAAGTAGAGAAAAATATTAATTCTTGCTTTTAGAGACCGCATATTTATATTAATTCAAAACCAAGAGTCCAAATCTTTTCCCAATTTGGACTCCAAAAAATCGATCATCACATCTAGGATAGGC
>NC_133314.1:20021864-20087961 GCF_012295235.1 Primulina huaijiensis | reverse complement strand
TTGTGGATTCTACTCATCCCAATTTCAAGAATGGTGACCTGATTTTGGGCATGACAGGCTGGGAGGAGTATACCCTCATCAAATCTGCGGAGGGAGTTTTTAAGATTCAGCATACAGATGTACCTCTATCTTATTATACCGGAATCCTTGGTATGTAACCCCGTCTCATCGATACGACATCATTTGGATGGTATGTGTTGCCTTGATTACTTGAACTCGAATTGCTTTGAGCGATGAAAACTACAAAGTAAACCGTCGAATAGAAGTATGAATCATTTCACGCTCAATCTTTCAGGTTAAGTTACATAAGTTTGTTTTGGAAAAGAAGTCCACAACTCCATTGATGAATATAGGATCTCTGATAGATGAGCTATACCAAAGAATGAATGAAACTTTCTAAACTCGAAAAATATATTGATATACCTTTCTGGATACTGTGCCAAAGGTTTTAGGTACACAAAGAATTAATTTAATGTACAACTGGATTATGATTTTAAATGAGACTAATTGATTAAATTAAAATTAAATACTGATTCTCGGCCTTCTTGTTATTTATTCAGTATACTTCTCTTTTACTTAGGCATGCCTGGAATTACTGCTTACTGTGGTTTTTATGAGGTATGCTCTCCCAAAAAGGGAGAGACCGTGTTCATTTCCGCTGCATCTGGAGCGGTTGGTCAACTTGTCGGACAATTTGCAAAGTTGTTTGGGTGCTATGTTGTTGGAAGTGCAGGAACCAAAGATAAGGTGATTGACGTCCTCAAATACATGCGTCCGCGCACGCACACTCTTCTTTACACCACGCTTTGCAGTACTTGTTATTTGCTTGATTATGATGATATTTATTTTGTTGAAGGTGGACCTTTTGAAGAACAAATTTTGTTTTGACGATGCTTTCAACTATAAAGAAGAACCCGATTTGAATGCAGCTTTGAAAAGGTGAAAATTTTACCTTCGTATTGCCATAATCTAGTGTGATAAACTATGGTACGTAGTGTCACTTGTATCCGAAAAGCAGGTTTTTCTTGAATTTTACACACGCATTCTATCTTTTTTCTTTTCCCACGTGCATCATTCCCTTTTCATTGTATGTTATTTATCATCGTATGTGCCATATGTTGGATGATGTTACAATGATTAGGTATTTCCCCGATGGAATTGATATATACTTTGAAAATGTCGGTGGAAACATGCTCGACGCAGTGCTCCTTAACATGAAAATGAAGGGTCGAATTGCTGTTTGTGGGATGATTTCACAATACAACCTTGAGGAGCAAGAAGGCGTGAAGAACTTGTTCTGCTTGGTGACAAAACGAATTCGTATGGAAGGATTTATTGTATTAGACTACTATCACCACTATCCAAAGTATTTGGAGATGGTTTTGCCCCTCATGAAACAAGGAAAGATTACGTACGTTGAAGACATAGCCGAAGGCCTAGAGAACGCACCAAACGCCCTTATAGGGCTCTTCTCTGGTCGTAACGTTGGAAAGCAAGTCGTGGTTGTTGCTCGTGAGTAGGGTGGTTATGTTCGAAGGAATTTTATCATATATACCTGAGTTTGCTTGATTGTAATAATTCCATCAACATGGCTATACATGTAATATTTCAGTCATGCTAACCTATTTCGTCCATTTCGAAACAAATTCCCCTGTGACAATGGGGATATTGCTGCCTTATGCTCTGACTTAAGTACGAAAAACAAGTATCAAAAAACAAATATCATACAGTGAAGCCAATAATTGTTTAGTTTCTAGTACAGTAGTGCTTCTTGATAATTACTTATTATATATTTATCTTACCAAGTGAAACATTACTTGTTTACTTGGCATTCTCTCCTGTTGCATTCACTCACGTTTGGAAACATATATCTTCAGTCACTTTTCGTTCTTTTCTCAAATTTATTTTGCAGTAACGGATAGCTGGTAAAATTCTAAATTGTAGATGCGAATTCTACGTGAAGTAGATGCATGCACACATAATGCTTCTTTTATTTCTCCCATTCAAGATTAAGAATTTGACATTCGATACATTCTTGAGTCACAGAGCCTGTATCGAGCCTAATCGATACGATAATAAATAGAGTATTGTGTATGAATAATTATTACTCATTGTACTTCCCGCAGCTACAAAAAGCTTTGTGGTAGTGAAAGCGGAAAGCAAAGAGCTGGAATGTGTTGGAACCATCGAACTCACAGTCTGCAATGCCTACTGTTCGTTTCGCACTCTTTCCTCCGAAAACTGTGAGGCATTTTCCCGTGCTACCCGAAACCCAGAATCTGAATTCGCCATGGTTCAATTGTGGGGGCGGGATGATTGATTTCCAGTCTGCATCAGCCAATTACGTACTTTACTCGCGATGGTTCAAATGTGTCAAGATATACTTGAAAAGGTGATGTAAAAATTGTGCCTTGGTGATATGATAGAGGTTCTCCAAAATCTTTGATCACGCTCCGAGGTTAACCTAAAAAGGTAGCTAAAATGCAATGAACATTTTTTGATTACCTGTGGTATCCGGAAGCTGAGCCTGATGTTGACTCCCACCCAAAATATGAGTTATTATTCATGGACCCGCCGCTGCCTATAATATTTGGCACCGAGTAAACACCTCTGTCATCCAAGCTCACATAATCAGATTGTAATGAACCTGCAATAAGAGTGTTGTCGTATGCGGTCATATGAGAGCATTGCTTGCAAAGACAATCACTCTTCATATGTCAAAGTTTTGTTTTAATAATTTTCATCTTATCGAAATTTGTAGGTTCAGGCCTATCAATTTGATGGATATTGGGAGGACATGAGAAGCATAGAGGCGTACTACCGAGGGAAAAAAATATTTTTAAGTTATCAATAATAATTAAAAATCCAATCCAAATTAGGAAAAAAAGCAAAAGGGATGATTGTTCAATTGAGGCCAGTCCATCTGTCCTTTAGCGGCCCAAGGTTGCATCAGCCCGTTATCCTTCCACTGCAAAGAGCGGGAGGTTGTCGCTGCTCTGTGAAACCAGCCTGACGCAATGCCCTCCACTCTAGGTACAATGAGGCCCATACCTTCGTGTGGACCGCAAGGCTCAAACTCCCCGCTTGGATTGGGCGGGCCAGATTATCGCAACCATTAAGACCGAACAATTGGATTAGACCAACGTTCAATCATCCCAATGCCCCCACTTGGGTCACAGGCTCTCGCTACTGAGCTCGGCGTCCAATTTCTCTGCGAACCTTATTATTAACTGTTATTGAGTATGATAAATTGCCTATGTGGGATACTCTGCTCTTTCACATTTCCACCCAAAAATAAAGAGGAAATTGACGACTCTTTGTCAATTCTTTCCATTCTTAATTGACGACGTTACCCCTGCCCATTTCTTTTTCATTTTAACCAAATAATTCTCTTTCCCCTTCTGTCTTTACATATTTTTCTTTCCTCCCTGTAAATATATAAATATGTAACAAAGAAAACTTCAATCAAATAGTGCATCCAAAAACTTAAGCTTCTCAAATCTCATCCCTCCAAAAAAAAAATTTCCGACGACCCCGTTTAAATTCGTGGCGATGATGTTTATTCACCATAATGAAAAAACAACATATCAATGGCTATCCCCGTCATCATGTAACTTAAGACCATATTAAATATGTCAACAATTTGGATTAATCTATCCTCACACAAGCTAATTAGTGATATTTATATATTGTCTAGTTGTGCTGAAAGTATGGTAATTGGAACAATTTTTTTGTTAAAAAAAATGGCAAGTGTGTGTTGGTATCAGAGCCCAAGATATTATATTGTTTCCAGTTGGTGAAAGAGCATAATGTACAAACAAATGGGAGAACACACAATTCTCATAGTAATTAATTCACTTTACTAACCTTTTGCCTTTGTATATTTGCTACTTGCTCCTTTGCATGCTTACAACTTGCCTGTGTTTCCTTAAATTAATCAAACTCTCTTACAATATACAAACATATATATATATGATTATTAACTTATTAATTGCATGTATCTATCAAATTATAATGATATTAAGCATAAATATGTTCATAATAATGAGTGGTGGATTCGATTGTTCTATACATTCGAGTCTCTTCTGTAAACTTATTCCGGCGTCACGATCGTATACAATCTAAATCGAGAACGAAATGATGTTTCTTAATTTGCAGAGTGATGGGTGAGTACTGATTACAAATTTGAATAATGGGTGGTGTGATTTGGCTAACTTACAACCACTTGTTAATTTAATCACGCAATTAACAAGTAGGTCTTGAAAAATACGAGTTTAATAATAGTTTTAAAAATCCCTTTGTACGATTACATGCATGGCCGGCGAGTTCGGAGATGGGGATATTTACGGCAACTCGATTCATTAATTTATCGATTTTTTTTTAAAATTGAGAGTTGAATTAAAATGGAAATGGGTGGAGTACTTGTTATTTACTTGATGTTTTATATCCTCATATATTGTTAATATAATTATATATTTCGACCAAAATTTAAGTTAAAAGTTTTAACGAAATGATTAATCAAATTGGTTCAAGTCGAAACCGAAAAAATATATTATATTAGAGAGATTATTACTTTATCGAGTATTAATTTAGATATGTTTCACTGTATATTTAAACTAAATAATGCTAAAGGTACAACCAATATATCGTTACATCGATATTTACAACTATTATATTGCGAGATTTTACTGTTATATCGCGAGATTTTGTATTCTATATATAGTGAAATTTTGACAAATTGAATTTTTACATTGAATTTTTTTTGTTGTACAAATATGGATGTATATATACCATCACTCATCTAAACAAGAGTGATGCTACATGTACATCCATATTTGTATATCAATTTGTACAACACAAAGAATTCAATGCAAAAATTCAATTTGTCAAAATTTCACTATATATGAAATACAAAATATCGCGATGTAACAGTAAAATCTCGGATATAATGGTTATAAATATCGCTGTAACTATATATTAGCTGTACATTTAGCATTATTCTCTAAACAATACACACAAAGAGCAATATACGATGTAAACGAGCGAAAAAGTTGCGTAATTGAGGTTCGGTTTGGCCAATGAATTACGTGTTTCAGAATTACCAAAATTCATATTAAATGGCACAATGCACCGAACCGAATATTTAGACAAATCATTAGTTTTAGATATACTGTTTTTTCTGTAATTAAAATTTTTTTTCCCAATTTGCCTGAAATATGCAGCGATTACCATTTAAAAAAAAAAAAGTATGCAAAGAAAGAATGTCCAGAGGTGAAGCACCTTGGTCTTCAAATTCAAAATCATAAAGCCTCCCAACTTGGACTTTAATTTGTTCATTCACTGAATCCAACCCCTTTCCCTCTTTCCCCTTTCACACAAAACACATGTGACAAGTCATGTCTTCTTAAATATCATTCAAAATTTACATACCTATATAATTTTTTAAAAAATATCTAATATTACCTTTTTGGATTATGATTATATATATACACATTATTAAAATTTTAATGTAAGATTGAAATGAGTATTTTGAAAACATTGATGGTCGATTTTTTTGTTATCAACTAAGATCGAATTCAAACATCTCCGTTTATTTTGAGAGGTTTATATCGTCGTAAATTATTAGACTTGTGCTGAATGATGAATCATGATCACTCGTCCATGGATAAACGTCACCCTCAAATCCATATAAATATTAAGTTATATTAATAAAATGAAGGCAGGTTCACCAAACTCCCGTATCACATAGTAGCGACAGAACAAAAGACTCTGCATTGTTCATTGTCGTTCCATCACTTTTTGTTATCGGCCAAATCTTCTTCATCAAAACTCCATTCCCTGTACAAAGACAGCGCAGAACTGAAAATATTTTGTATTGGGTTTTGGTTTTCTTGTTAACCTTCTCCATCCATCCTTACAAAGATCAAGTGTGAGGTTATAATCTTGAGGAGCAAAAAGATATCAGAGAGTTTTGACCTGAAAAGAAAGAGTATTTTGTGTTTCTTGGTGCATTATTTGTGATTAGCTTGGTTTTCTGGAAGGGATTCAGAGACATTATAGGTGTGTATTTATATATACATACTTTGAGCTTTTTTATATCACTTTCCTTTTTTGAATTTTTTCGTACAAGTTTTCTGTATAATTTACCTATATCTTGCGATGCTTGGTTTGATTATTTTGGCTTTTACCCTTTTTTGTAGAGAATCTGATGGATTTAATTTGGTCATGATTTTGTGTTAAGATTGTATCTGGATCATTTTTTTTGTGTGAAAAAAGTAGAAATTATGCCAATTGTTTTCTTGCCTTTGAATTTGGCCCCTACAGATCAGGCCCTTGACGCATAAAAGATATGTTCACTTCTCTGCTAACTGAATCTGATTATGCTGGATGATCTTCTATGGCAGTTGGATTTGATTCTTGGGGGATGAGCTGTGGTCTCAGCCAAAACTTGTGCTGCACTGAGTGAAACTTGAGGTTCTTCCGCGGCATAAAGAGATCTTGAATTCATCGTCCATTTCTCGATATTAATTAATCCTACTTTCCAAGAATATAGCCACTTGATCTCAAGAATTTGCTAAGTGAGTCCGAGTGATTGTATTTACACAAATGAGTGGACAAGAGGAGAAAACGGAGAACATGGGATTGTCTAAAGGTTTCATAAATCTTCAAGATCCTTACTTGAACAGCATTATCAAGAATCAAGCTCCTAATCCTTTGAGGAAGAGCAGCAACCAATATGGCACGAGAATGTCCCGTTATTTCACACTCAAACCTTTGTTTCTGCTGGTTTGCCTTACAGCGTCGTTGCTGATATTGCCGCTCATACTTCCACCACTTCCTCCCCCGCCATTCATGCTGCTTCTGCTGCCCATATGCATTTTAGCCGTACTTATGGTCTTGGCTTTCATGCCATCTAATGTCCGAGAGGTGACTTATAGATATGTCTAGTAACCATATAGCAAAAAATTTGAGAATCTACCATTGCCACATTGATTTCTGTATGGTTCTTTAGTTTATTTCTTGCTATGGCGATTGATCACGTAATCTGACCTGCATATTGTCACCATACTGGTTCTTTTCTTGTTTTTTTTTTAGATGATATATTGCTTTGTTTATCTTGGTTCGAAATAACTGGAGTGTAGATGCAATAATTTGTCAAACAATTTCCCCTGCATAGGAATGAAATAAATCAAGATTTGAGTGATGGCAAAAAATAACATCGGGGGCTTCTTCAAATATCCTCTATTGGCAAGGGATGCATCCAAATAGGGATGTGACCTTTTTCAACGAGTCTAAAGCTTTTTCCAAAAAAAAAAAACAAACAAACAAACAAATTGAGCCAGTTGGAATGTGATTATATTTAAAATCAAATACATATAAGACGGTGCTCATAAATATTAGTTGAATAAAAAATGGAATTAAATTTTGGACAAGGCCTCAGTAGAAAAAAGGTTGGCAACAGAATTGGTATTATAATCATATTATTATAAGAAAATATTGTTGCGTTTTCACCATTTATTTCAAATATAAAAAGCAAAATTAGACCGGCCAATATGCATACATGTCACGTCATCGCATAAGCTTTTCTTCACTTACATTCAAGCATGTTCAGTATCAGCGAAGTGCAGGCAACCAAAGATCTAAAATCTTCATTCAATTATTATCTGTAACATGAGAGAAAGAGAAGTCGAGTGAAAGAGACGGATTGATTTTCAAGAACTCATGGGACCCCGTCTTACTAAGCCACGTGACCGGTGGCATTGAGCAAAATGGAGGAAGATGATGCTCCAAAACGGCCAGCAACTCTCTCCCATCGCCAGGTTTGTCTAGAACCACGCCTCCAAGTCTTCTTGCAGCTTCTACAAGCTGCCCCCGATGCCTTTGTGATAGCAAGCACCCTCTTGACTTGATGCACTCCCTATAAAGCGGCAGGTAAGCTATCGCCACCCTCAAGGGCCCTGGCAGATCCCTTAAACATATTGGAGATTCACCCCATTTCGAAATACGTACGAAGTTGGAGAAATGAACTTCTCCTTGCCTCCGTCCATCCAAGAAAGCTGCCTCGGACCAATATTCTTGAAGAAAAACCCTGAGCGCAGGAGCAATAGCCTCATCATTGGAGTTGGCAATGCTGTCAGCAACAGAATAAGTAGCTGCAGGATCTCTTAAAAAATTTGAATGCAGTAGGAATGCAACCCCGTCAAGAGAGCCACCACTTCGGTCGCCAGCAGCCTTGAGAATTTCAATGCTGAGGGCAGCAAGAACGTGCTGCGGAACATGAGGAAGAAGATATGCAGCAGCCTTGATTTGATTACAAGATATAGCAGCTGTAAGGGCGAGACAAAGTTCCATATCACGACAGTCCCTTTGAACAAACCACTCGACAACTGGCATGCAACCCCTCTCAGCGGCTCTCATCAGTGGACCCAAGAAAGCCATAGCATTACCCTCCTCCACTAGGCACTCCATTGTGCTAATTTTACCATAATGTGAAGCAAAACCTAGAGCCAGGTCAACATCCACATCCAAGCTGTTTCTTTGCGCAATCTAGCACCCCAAAGTAAATCAGAACAAATTAAAATTAAGTGATAGATTTTTATCCAGGTTAAAGCTAACAAGTGCAAGATAAAAATGATGCAAGGGCTTGCTGCAAAACTTAGGGTATAACATGCAAAGGAAACGAGGGTAATGACATCGTTTTGAAGCATAAAACGAGGAAAATTAACATCATGTTATATGAACACGGGCAGCATTCTAAAAAACAATTATTATAACTATTGCTGGTCAACAGAGCACCATATCAAAGCCCGTAGCTATTAAAATTCAATTCGTCGTATCAGTCTCAAATGCGGGCAGATTTCAACAAGAAAATATTATAAATGACTACATGACTACCTTGGTTTACATTTTCATACAGCATGACAACAGCAATTTCTGTTCTCCCTAGACGTGAGTTTAAACTTAAACCGTAAAATGCTAATGGAAAAGGACCAAAGATACTACAGAGTATTCCCATCTTAAGGTAGTATTGAACTCAAGACCTTGAAAACTTGGTACCTCAGCCACACCAAGTTCTCCCTAGCCAGTTGATACACGTTTCATTTACCTTGAACGGTGCTAGGTGCAGTCCCACAATGTTTTATATTTACTAAAACCCCAAAAGGCACATGACTGGGCTCAGGATACAAGTTGACCAAGTTTGATTGAGAGTGAAGGGGGTATATTCCATGTTGCGAAAAATTGCAGGGGCACAATCTTAAAATGGTCAGAGGCTTGACACAATTTAATAGTAATGATACTAGTTCTCAAACAAACATACCAAGTAGATTACCTGCAACAAAATACGAACAAGCTCTGTGCTCCCAAAACGTGAGGCCTCAAGAAAACATTGGTTAACATTGTCTGCACCCCCCTCAACCAGCATGCCTAATAATCCTCGGATTGCAGTAGCTGATATACCCGAGGCCCAACCAGGATCAAAGGAGCTAGAGAAAAGTGTAAGTGGAAAGCAAGCTGCGTCAAATGCTTCGGTAAAATCCTTCCCAGTAAGATGGTTGCCGGTTATTTCGAGAAAGGTCTTAAAAGCAGATAATTGTAGCTGGATACCGGCAGCTGCATTACTACCAACCTTGTCCCTATTTCCTTGGCAACGAGAATGGAAACTTATACATTTAAGCGCCCATTCAGTAAACTTTTGAACCTTGGCACCAGCTTCTGCCTTCAAAACTTCATCGCCATTACATTCCTGGAGCCTTTCGTGCAACCTGATAGGACGAAGGAAAAAATCTCTAAAAGCACATGCAAAAATGCCTGCAAACTGTATGGAGAAGTTACGGGGAGTGTTAATTCTCATCTAACATACAAATTAAGTACGTCGACTTCACACCAAGCTAGGGGAAGCAGCCAAGATCTCGATTGCATTTTGGCCACATCATATGGACTCCAGAATGCTCAGTTAATTGTTTAAGCCATTATTGTAAAAAGCATAAAAGAGGCATACTTAGGCCCCATATACATGATGTGTAGCCTTGTAGCAGTATATTGTTTAGCACAGCTAATAGGAATCATGATATCAAGGTTGATTATGCAAGCATATGTAAGACTAGAAGCACAATAGGGTCATGCTTAGGCATAGTACACGGAGATGTGTAGCCTTGTAGCAGTGCATTCCTTGGCACACCTAATAGGAACGGTGAATCAAGGTTTATCATGCAAGCATAAGTAACTAAAAGCAACAAAACAGGATGAGGGACACCTGTATATTTCTCAAAAGCACAAAGGATCCTCATCAAGCAGAGGAGATTATATTTAGAGTCCAATCAGAAGGTGTTTGAAAATTAAAGAGCTAGGTATATTAGCAGGACTCAAAAGCATTCCACGTCCAAGGTTCATAGTTTAAATATAAACTAAACGAATGTGGATTTATTCAGACGGTACTTTTTGATAAGTATTCTTTTTCTTTCTCCTCTTTTGTTTACATTAAAAAGCCTATGTTCTAGTTTGAATCATGGAGATCAACACTACAGCTGGTCGTATGTCCCTCATCTGCTCCATGATAATACAAAAATAACAATTAAAAAGCACCTAGATACAGCCTACATCACTCACCTTGATGTACCTTAATGCTTGATGTGTTATATGTTTACGGATTGCAAATCCAATTACTGAATGACATGCAGTCTAATTATATTTTCATATCTGCTAGTGCAAGATGAACAATTTGTCTCTTATTGTTCAATAGGTTTTTATTAAAGTATATAATGTTTCCAGATTTTAAATTCTTAGGCTTCAAGATCCTCGATTCAATAAAACATGCAGCTTGCCTCAAGCCACAGACCAAGGGGCCCACGTGCCTTAGTCCCATCTTCAATTGATGACAGATATTTAATACTGGAAAATGTGCATTTTTAACTGAGATAAAAGATATGTTCACTTAAAAAATGGGCACTAAATCATGTAACTATCGAAAAAAATTCAATTAAGATTGTATGCCAATTGCCATAGCTGGAAAATAATGAATAATTCATCTTGCTCACATGATTACTAAAACAAAGAAGTTTTTACCTTTGTGCCATCACAGTGACCGTGTCTGCCAAGCTAATTGATCGGCTCTGGCAAGCAGAAACACAAGAAGCAAGAAATGACGTCCTAAGTGCAGCTCGAGTAAAATCATAAGCCCCGTTGGTAATTATATTCTTGATTAGTTTATTGATTCCATACAATTCTTGGCGTGTGCTCAAGAACCAGATCGAGTCCAAAGAAATGCACAATGCATCGTTCAGAGTCTGAGGATCCGCCAACAAGATCAGACTGTCCGCGAGTTCCCAATTATAAGAACTCACAGCCCCTTGAAACACACGACCTAACTCAATTCTATCCTGTCGACTGAGCTTCCTCTCGTTTTTCCCTTTCTTACGATCAGTAGCAGCTAATCTGGCTTTAAGTTTCTCTGCACCTGAACTAAAAGCATTCATACTCAAATCTTCTTTAATTTGAAGAGGAGATTCTCTTGAGAAAACCACATTGGCGTGCCTTCCTTCCTCCACCTTCTCTGAACTAAGTACTGAATGACTCACCCCATGTTCCTTCTCGTTGCTCTGGCTTGAGAATCCAGCCTCAGCAGTTTCCATTTCCATCGCTGTTACTTTCTCAGAACACTGAGGTTCTTCCATATTAATCTCATCCCCTCTATCAAAGACTTGACTTCCTATTTCATTTGCAGTCTCACTTTCTCTTCCTAAAGCAAAAACGTTCTCTGGCGCCATCCTTTCTTCCACGTCCTAAATCAACTTCATACAACCATCAACCATTGGAATACGCACAGAGGAAACCTCAACCCCCCACCACCGAGACAACTATCCAACAAACCCAGATAACACATGCTGATCTGGCTCTGAAAATTTTTCCCAAATCCAAACCTTCAATTTTCTCACCTATAGACTATCAAACGTTTCATCAAATTAGAAATATTTGACAGTCACCAAATAGAATTCACCTATCCGAAAATTCTGAGAAACTCCAAAACCCTGAATCTCCAAATTTTTCCAAGATCAATCCACCAGCAACCAAAAACCTACAGGCATCAGGTCATCCAAATTAACAAAAAAATTCCATTTAAAAAAAAAACTCGCAACCAATTGATGAAACCCAATCAATCCCACACACATCACCGTAATTAAAAATTACTAGAGATTACAAAAGGAAAACAAAAACAAAGAAATGTAGACATAGATAAATTGAACATACCTGAATAATTATAAGCAGAGAGAGGGAAGAGAAGCAAGAACCTATTGAGGGTGGTTGCCTTTTGTGTGGAAGAAGGCCCTTTGCCTTGCCTGTTCTTTTCTGTTTTTTTTTTTGTTTTGTTTTCCATTTATTATAATTTCCAATTAACGTTCAACCATTTTTTATTGATTAAGTTTTTGTAAGACAGGTCTTCCGAACATATGAGTCAATTTTATCTATATTTAAAATAAAAAATAATAATTTTAGCATAAAAAGTAATATTTTTTCATGGATGACCCCAATAAAAGATTCGACCAACGAAATTGATCTGCGAGATCGTCTCACAAGAGTTTTTGTGTTTTTTAATAAAGTGAAAGATAGGAAAATTGCGTCCAAATTATTTAAGAAAAATAAAAGTTGAATAAAACTTCATGTAAAATCTAATAAAATTTTAGAAGTCATGCACTTTGAAAATAAAAACACATACAACCACAAGTCTAAAGATACAAATTTACGAATAAATTTATCATAATTTGGGATGAATTCAACAATAAATAGGAGAAAAACATGCTTCGTATTTAGCAATTAACGAACGACTAATTCTGAACTAAATAAAATAATGACGATGATGGAATCTTGACAAAATAACAACAACAATAATAAAAATAAAATGAGGAAGAATCTGGACGTAAGAATGAAAAGGAAAATTGCCGTCCAACTGGCTACTCCAATCATTATGTGTGCAACAAATTATATATGGGTCGTATTACATTATATATTACTGATGAGACTCGGGATGAGTTGGGTGGATAAATTTTTACGCTAAAAATGGTTTTTTGTGTGAGTGTTCTTGACATGAGGGGATGAGCTCAGATTGGGTGATATATACACACTCGAATAAGAAAATGTTAGTGAGACGTAGGAAAGCTTTCCGACGTGGTCACGTGGATGCTCAAGTCAGTAAAATATTCACAAAAAGAAAATAAATGCTCAAAAAAATGATTATAAAGACGGTTTATGAGAATGAATTGGATTCCCTGATTTTACTTTTATTGAGAGTATTTATAGGGTGTCAAGGTACGAGGGGTACACACTCCCTTTGTTGGGATGTGTGCATGTGAGACAATAGCCAACAACCTTGTTAGCTACTGTCTCTTTATTTTATTTTTTTAATTTTTTAATTTCATTTTTTATCAATTTTATTTTGTTTTTTCTTAAACGGATAAATGACTATTTTTTAAAATTATAAATACATCTACCAATGTTTCTTTTTTTTTCCGGTCAATTTACAATAATCATTATCTTCATTCTCCAATCTAAAATGTCTTAATATCCAAATAACTTGAGCATTTATATGATCATTGAATTATTTGAAAAAGATGTGATGGATGACACAAATGAATAAATGATGTTGTCGGTACTTCGACAACAACAACAAATGGTACTTGAGGTAGCTCGAAGTACTTTTGGTATAACACATAAAAGAAAGTAAATGAACCGAGCCGAACATGCTCATCTTATCAATGATTAATTCAGTGATGCACCGGTATTTCATAGTGAAGTTTTCTAGCGACGATTTTGTATGCAAAGATAGTCATTTATTTGCATACTTGAATCCATTAGAAATAGGGGTGTCAAAATCGGACTTGACCCACCAATTCGACACAGTTCAATCCGAAAAAAATCAGGTTTGAGTATGAGATTTTCGAGTTCAGGTAAGATCGGGTTGGACCCGATAGCTGACCCGGAGAAATGATCGGGTTGGGTCGGATTCGGATCAACCAAGGTTGATTCGAAAATTTTAATTTTTTAAAAAATATAATTAATAAATATTGCCTATATTTTTATATANAAATCGGGTTAGTCGAGTTGAGCAGGTCAGTCGGATTCGTGTTCGAGTTGGGAGTTGTCTGGTTGGATTGGGTTTGGCTCGAGCAATTTTTAAATAGTACTATGCACCAACTTGACCCAACCCACCTTTGAGTTTCGGTCTCGCGACCGTACTCCCCGGGCGGAGTGTTTCACGCGTTAGCTGTGACCTTTAATTAGAAATCATTCCAATATTTTCAGTTGTGGGTCGATTCAACAAGCAAAAAAAGTTTGTCACCACTTTATAAATGCACATCTACTATCCGTCAATTGGCATATGAGCCTCTGCCGATCACGACGATGAGCACCTATGAGTTGCTGAAAAAACTTCCGTCGAATGTTTGTTCAACTTTTGACGATGTGTGATTGACGCATTTGGGGAACAGTACTTGAGAAGACCCAATGCCACTGACATCCAACATTATCTTGAAAAGCACAAGTATATATACTTCCCTGACATGTTGAGTAGCCTTGATTGTATGCATTGTGAATTGATAAATTGTATGGTCGCTTTGAAAGTTCAATTTACTCAAGACGATCATGGAATCCCAAAAAGTGTACCTCAAGTCGTCGTGTCTGCAGACTTGTGGATATGAAATGCTTTTTTTGAGGTCGTAGGAGCGTGTAATGATATTAACATGCTTAACGAATCACCTTTATCCAATAATGTATTACAAGAAAAGAATATAATTAAAGGCAATTTTACAGTGAATGACATATAATATACAACACGGACACTATCTAACGGATAAGATCTACTTGCAATGGACTATTTTCTTCAAGAGATTTCCATGCCCCGAGGATACCAAGAGAAATAAGTTCATGGAAAAACAAAAGGTTGCGATAAAAGATGTCGAATGAGCATTTGGGGTGCTCCAATCTCGTTGGAAAATAGTTAGAGGTCCTTGTCAATTTTGGTACAATGACGACTTGAAGGATTTCATGCTTATACGCGTAATTTTGCACAACATAATTATTGAGGATGAGGGAGATGCAGTAGGTAATTGGTCAATGAAGATGACAAAGATCATTCCGCAAAGATAAATCAAGGCTTAACAAAAAAATTACGAGAGTGTTAGAGTGCAAAAGTAAATATTGTGAGCTAATTATAATCAAGTGCATTATCATCTTCGAGTCAACTTAGTTGAACACATATGAGCACAATACAACTGCGATAAAAAAATTAATTTATTAATTATGATCACTTATCTGATGTTTTATTTTATGAAATATTTTGTAATGTTATCAAAGCTCTTAATATTGTATCTTTCATTTTTTATGTTCTCAGTAAAAGTTAAGTTTATTTATATCGATTCATTATTGTTATACAAATGAATGTATAAAATTTAAAATAAATATTATATATAATAAATTAAATTATAAATAAAGCTAAGTGAAAATATAAATAAAAAATAAGTGTAAAGACAGTGAACTCATAAAAAATCCATGATAATGTAAATAAATGTTTAAAAAGTTAAAATTTTAAATTTTGATATGAAAGTAATACGACATGGACACAACATAAACCTCATGTAGAAGTTTATTATTGCGGATGTTCTTATATATCAGCATTATCTCGGAGATCGAAAAAATAATTTAATTAAATTAAATTAAAAAAATAAAGGACTATTAGTGATGTAAATAAATCAAACAGTTTGTGAGCTCTTCGAAGCTCGATTCGATAAAGGCTCGTTCGAGTTCGTTTAATGAGGCTCGTTAAGATAAACGAACCAAGATCAAACTTTACAATATTCGGTTCGTTAGCTAGTGAACATGTTATTTGATAAGTTCACGAGTCATCTCTCATATGAAAATAATAATTTTGATATTTGATTTAGCACATTATTTATGAAATATATAGAAAAATCTATTAAATTTATTTATTATAATAAATTTACAAATTTTAATAAGACTGTTATATTTTTATCTAAATTTATAATTTATTTTTTATCGAATTTAATGAAGAGTTAAATGTATAATTCATATTTATTAAGCTTGTTTAGATTCGATAAAAATTTGAATAAGCTCGTGAGCGATGAATATATTCTAAAATAAAACTCGAGCTCAACTCGATTATAAACGAGTCAAACTCTAAATATTTAAAAGTTCTACTCGACTCAAATTGATTCGATTACGTATTGAGGTAATTTGATACACTGATACTGTATACATGTGTAGGGGTTATTCTGCAAACTTTCCTCAATACAAGTCACAGGTTCTCTCTTCCCTGCTGGTTGAACTATACGAGAGCTGGTATAGACACAGAACGTTTGAAATCTCAAGCCAATCGCATCAAACCCTTGTTTGACGTTGAATAAAGCATCTATTCGCGAATTTCTCATATTGGATGCAGGATTGAAGATTGAATTCTTGAAAAAGAGAGCCTATACAACAAGAAAATGGTGAAGGTCCGAATGAACACTGCCGACGTTGCGGCGGAGGTCAAGTGCCTCCGCCGCTTGATCGGCATGCGTTGTTCCAATGTATACGATCTCTCTCCAAAGGTATTTTCACGTAGCTCGCTTTAGGAGAGTGCTCAATTGCCTTTGTTCCTTTCTCTTTAGTCCCGTTCCCCTCTTGTTAGTTGTAACTATATAAAAATTGACTTTTTTTTATATCTTATGTTAGAATTATATAAGAAGTCGAGTTTTGTCCCTTGGGAACAATACAATATTCAAATGAGTTTTCTTCCGACCTTTAAGTTATTGTTAAAGAAATCTGTTATACTTTTTTTTTTGAGTTCTTGTTTTTCGTTTGGTAATGCGTGCGAAATGTTTGCTAGACGTATGTGTTTAAGCTGATGAGTAGCAGTGGAGTGACAGAGTCGGGAGAGAGTGAAAAGGTTCTGCTGTTGTTGGAGAGTGGTGTTAGATTACATACCACGGTGTATATGAGGTATGATTCTACATTTCTACTGAATTTCATGCATTCTTTTTTTTTTCTTTGGTACAATTCCGTATTTCATTGAGTGATCTTTTTTGAGGCATACAACTCAGGCCTGGCAACTGCAACATTGCTGGAAATATAGGAAAGATGAAAGTTTGGCCTTAAAAAAGACCATCGGCCACCCATCTAAGCACTGGTCTTAGATTGCTTTCCACTGTCTAGTTCTGGCAGAAGAGTTCTTTTGCTGAATATTCTACATCTTTCTTCCGTACTTCTACTTCATGCCTTGGCCCTCAGTTTTAAAGAAACTTAGAGGGTAGAAAAGAATTCCTTTAATGCTTCTGTCTCTTTTCACACAGAACTGTGAGAGTTAGATACGAAGGAAGCAGAATGTGTACCCTTGAAAGAGAAAAATGTGTTTTGTTTGGTTTAAGACTCTTGGTAACAGGAGAAAAGAGAATTCATCATTTTGGTTTGTTCTAACATAGAAGGCTCGTTAGATAATTGACCGTTTCATACTTTATTTGTGACAAATGGATATGTACAATTATACACATACATAATAGTTATAATGGGAATAATTATGTATATCCTGAAAATCAAAATCTTTTCTTCTTCTACACAGGGACAAAAGTAATACACCGTCAGGATTTACTTTGAAACTAAGGAGACACATACGAACAAGACGGCTTGAAGATGTGCGACAACTTGGCTATGATAGGGTATGCATTACTGGCTTCTGTAGGTATCAGTGAATGTTTAATCTTCAAAATTTAGAAGGGTTTCGTAAAGTTGAAAGTGTTGGGGAATTACACCCCCGAAGCGATGCCAAACACGATGATAATAGTACCCAAAAATTGCGGAATAAAATAACCAACAAGAACACAAAGATTTACGTGGTTCACCCAATATTGGCTACGTCCACGGAGCACTGCAACTTTTATAACAGGAGAAATATTACAACAAGTGTATACACCAATACACTCAATATTTCTCACACTCCCAACCCGAGTATACCGAGAAAATAATTTCTCTAACTCACACAAAGAGAATTCCCGCACTCAAGAAAAAAATACACTCTTTTTTTTTATGCACTCTCTTTTTATCAAAACTGAAAAGCTTTTGATTTTGGGATACAATAACTGAAGGAATTGAGCTCTATTTATAACTGAAAGTTTTATGTAGATAATACTCTTTCAATTTGGACTTGGAGTTAATGCACACTACGTCATTTTGGAGTTGTATGCCCAAGGGAATATTCTTCTTACAGATTCTGAGTTTACTGTCCTGACTCTCCTTCGTTCACACAGGTCGACTACTCTAATGTGTTATTTGCATAGATCCATCATCATCATTCTTTTTTTTGTGTGCTAAAAGTTTGTGTGCTAATTTTTCTTGACAGGGATGACAATAAGGGAATTGCTATCATGTCGCGACATCGTTATCCAGTTGAACTATCTCGAGTATTTGAGCGTACAACTAGGGAGAAGCTTGAGGTAGCCTTCGAATCTGTGGTGCACGAGAAGTGTGAAAATGGAAATGACGGTTCCAATGCCTCCACGGGTAAAGATAATACTCAAAAGAATACAAAGCCTGCTGGGACATTCAAGAATGACAATACTCGTGCCAAGCAAACAACTTTGAAAGTTGTTCTTGGGGAAGCATTGGGTTATGGGCCAGCTTTATCGGAACACATTATACTAGATGCTGGTTTGACTCCTAGCACAAAATTACATAAAGAATTCAAAATGGACGGTAATTCAATACAGGTTCTGACTGAAGCTGTAAAGAAGTTTGAGGATTGGCTATCAGAGGTTATTTCTGGTAAGAAAGTTCCAAAAGGATACATTCTGATGCAGCGGAAGATATTGGGAAACAATGATGATGCTGTATGTCAATGCTATTATATTTATTTTTTTCTTCATAAAAATCCAATGAAGAATCATGGATGTATATTTCATTTGTCTGTTTATGATTAATGGGTTTCCTCTTCTGCAGATCTTCGATGAGTTTTGTCCATTGTTGCTAAACCAGTTCAAATCAAGAGATTCCATGGAGTTTGAGACATTTGATGCAGCTTTAGATGAATTCTACAGTAAAATCGAAAGCCAGCGTGTGGAACAACAACAAAGGGCTAAAGAAAATTCTGCTATGCAGAAACTTGATAGAATCAAATCTGATCAGGTCTATCATCGACTCTATGTTTACATTAGAGCTGATGTTCATGCTTTTTTGCACTACTGGTATTTAAATGTCTAGACATTGTGCAACCGATGCTGTTGTCTTGAATTTTCTTAATTTTTTACCTTTATCAGGCATGTGCTCGGAAATTGCATCACCAAAATTTGATTATTACGCTGTAAAGATATGCCCAAATTGAGAAAAGCTTATTTATTTGAGAAAAGCTTGTTTATGTATTGTAGTAGTCAATACCAAATTCTGCCTCTGGTGTTAAAAGTTTACCATGATGTCTCAGGAAAGTCGTGTGCATGCACTTAAGAGAGATGTTGAAGAGTGTGTCAAAATGGCAGAATTGATAGAATATAATTTAGAAGATGTAGATGCTGCCATCTTAGCAGTCCGTATAGCTATTGCAAATGGGATGAGTTGGGTTGATTTGGCTCGTATGGTGAAAGAGGAGAAGAAATCTGGAAACCCCGTAGCTGGCCTTATTGACAAGCTGCATCTTGACAGAAATTTTATGACACTTCTTCTGAGCAATAATCTCGATGAAATGGATGATGATGAGAAAACGCAACCTGTGGACAAGGTATCTAATTTAAAGCTTCAGTTTTTTTTTGCTTAATTCTATGGTATTTCAGCAACATCTTCTTAATTGTGAACGACTATTACATGTACACCATAGTCAAATCCAAACTTTTTAGGTTCGCCATCTTTACTTGGGGTTTTTACAACAATTGCAGTGACAAGCTATCCGTGCCCTTTGCCATAGTTGCCTCTTTGTGAATAACTAATTCCCCACTTCCATAAGGTTCCCTTACATAAAAGCAGGAGGGAAAATATAAGTAAAGAGCCTTATTGCTGTTTGTTTTTCCTTTTCAGGTAGAGGTTGATCTTGCACTTTCAGCGCATGCTAATGCCCGGCGCTATTATGAGCAGAAGAAGAAACAGGAGAATAAACAGGAGAAAACCATCACAGCACATGAGAAAGCTTTCAAAGCCGCTGAAAAAAAGACGCGCCAGCAACTTTCACAGGTGGTTGATGACTTCAGTGAATTTTAGTACTTTTCTTAGTCTAATTGTTTTGATACCAATATAATTAAGCTAATTTCTAACTTCTTTTCAGACTAACAGTAAAGATTTCTGACTTCTTTTGGGTTTGGTTTGGGTAGTTCCAAGAGCGATAGTTTACTGTATTTGCTAGACAATATGGTTGGAGCGGAATAGACGAATTTTGACTCTTTAGAAGAGTCGGTTGAAGAATGTTGGGACAAAATTAAGATTCGGGCATCTATCTGGATTGGGAAGCATGTAGAGTTTAAGAACTTCTCAATATCAGATTTGATTAGGGATTGAATTTATATTTGTTGTTGATATGAGCATGGTTTTTGTCTTTCTTTTTTGTTAATATATGGATTACTTGTCTGCGAGCTGTAATTAAATGATTTTAATTAATGAATATAATATGGTTTCCTGAAAAAAAAAAGAGATTGCTGACTTCGTTCTTGTAACAGCATCGATAATGATCAAGTTTATGTACTCCATATTTTTATCTGTATAAAGATGATGTAGAATGGGCTAGAAACAAAAGAAATGAGACCTTGAATATTCTAACAATTATGTTTCATAATCTCATATGAGAGGTAAGTGGAGAGTGGATACCAATAAAATAAAAGTAAGGATTGCTAATTTATAACTAATTGTCCATGGTTGTATATTTTAATTTTTCCAACTTATGTATCTACCTAGTTTTTTTCCATATGAGGTGGTAACACTTTTCCTTTATCTAATTTCCAGGAAAAAGCTATCGCCACAATTTCACACATGCGTAAGGTTCACTGGTTTGAAAAATTCAATTGGTTCATCAGCAGTGAAAATTATTTGGTTATCAGTGGACGTGATGCCCAACAAAATGAGATGATAGTCAAGCGTTATATGTCCAAAGGAGATTTGTGAGTATTAAGTAAATCTTGATGTACATTGTATGAACTTTTTCAGAAGCTATCTCTTTGCCAAGAAGTTTTAGTTGCAATCTTTTCACATTCTAAAGGATTTTTCGCTGTTGAATGATGATTTTAAATTATTTGTCTGAGTGATTTTAGGTGTTAAAATATCGAACTTCTGCAGTATGAGGTTATGTATGGCTTTTTGAATATTATGGAATACATCCACGATTAGATTCCTGATCCTTCTGGTTTTTCATTAGCTGTTTCTTTCATGTGTTTATTTTGGACTTGTTAAAAGCTTTCATATCTGATAATTTTACTTCAACAGAAGAATTAAATGTTGTTTGTTTTTTTATGGCTAACAGATATGTTCATGCGGAACTCCATGGTGCTTCTAGTACTGTGATCAAGAATCATAAACCTGAAAGCCATGTGCCCCCTCTTACTCTGAACCAAGCAGGATGTTTCACAGTAAGATGAAAGTAGATATTCGTGGTGAAATATCTGATTTCGTCTATCTGATTTGGGGAGTAGGTGCTTATCGTCTCTTTTTGTGATGTAGGTCTGCCATAGCCAAGCTTGGGACTCGAAGATTGTGACTAGTGCTTGGTGGGTGTACCCAAACCAGGTCAGTAAAACAGCTCCCACTGGAGAATATCTCACAGTTGGAAGCTTCATGATTCGTGGTAAGAAGAATTTTCTTCCACCTCATCCTCTAATAATGGGTTTTGGAATTTTATTTCGCTTGGATGAGAGTTCTCTTGGGTCTCATCTGAATGAAAGGAGGGTAAGGGGTGAAGAGGAAGGAATAATAGACATGGAGCAAACTGAACCCCTGAAAGAAATATCTTACTCCTATTCTGATTCTGATTATGAGAAGGAAGTCTTAAAAGAAAAGGTTGAGTCTTCAGGACTTACGAATTTATCAGCCGAGAGACTATCAGGGGAGGAAGTCTCCAAAGTGGCCTCTGCCAGTGGCTTGAATTTTTCAGAAGTAACCAGCAATTCACAAGACACCGTTGATGAAATTAGCGTAGTAAATTATGTATGTCATGATGAAGTATATGATGGCAAAACCTCTAAAACTGTTGCACAAGATTTGGAAGACCTAATTGATAAAGCCCTTGAGCTTG
This sequence comes from Primulina huaijiensis, assembly GCF_012295235.1. Taxonomy (NCBI): domain Eukaryota; kingdom Viridiplantae; phylum Streptophyta; class Magnoliopsida; order Lamiales; family Gesneriaceae; genus Primulina; species Primulina huaijiensis. The sequence goes on along the minus strand of NC_133314.1, from coordinate 20,065,721 downwards.
GATCTGCTACTGCTTCTACTAGGTATTATGGGCTCCCTTCTGTTGAGGGATCGGTGAGCGAGCATCACCATGAGGTGACAAAGCCAATGCAAAGACATCGACCTTACATCTCAAAAGCTGAAAGAAGAAAGCTCAAGAAAGGTCATAAAGAAGGTTCTGAAATTTCTACGGCTGAACATGGAAGAGAAACAGGAGATCACAACTCTGTGAGCCAGCCAGAGAATCAAGCTAAAAGTTCCAAGCCGATTAATGGAAAAATAAGTCGTGGACAGAAAGGAAAATTGAAAAAGATAAAGGAGAAATACGCTGACCAAGACGAGGAGGAGCGACTCATTAGAATGGCTCTGTTGGCTGTACGTACTGCTGTTTTAATATCAACCTTAACTGTTATTTTATTTTCGCTATAGGTGGATCTCTGTTTCATTTGAACTTTTGTGTGTCAGAAATAGTTAGGAAACTGCTTGCTGATCATTGAGAATTCAGTTCTCTAATTACGTCAAAAGAGATGAGGAAAAATTAGTCAATCCCTTAGAAATGAACATGAATCTTAATTCTAATTTCCCGCTCTTTGGAATCCTTTAAAAGACACTAGCACTAATATGGCAACTCATAAATCGTTGGTTTATTTACATGCAAATGAACCTGCAGGCTGCAGGGAAATCAAAGGGTGTTGAACAGTCTGAGAATGAAAATGCCCTTCCAGGAACAGAGGCCAAACTTGCTACAGGTATGGAAAATTAGAGAAACTGTTGTTTCATTGACTTTCCGACACTTGAAACTGATGCTGATACGATGTTTTTGACAAATCTATATTCAGAGGAAAACATCGAAATTTCGAACTGCAGATTTTTGGTTTGTTGCCTTATAATGTCAGGAATGTCCATATTATGCTGACAACTCCGTTAGAGTTGATTTTTGCGCTTAAATAGTATAGGAAATGCTATCACAAGATCTGTGTACTTCTTTAAGAGGTAGATTAAATTTATATTTGATTGATCACCCGCACAAAATATGGACATGTGGAATCATATCTGCCATATTTTATTTCTCGGTCATTGCTAAAATTCTTATCTACTTTGTCCGAGTCCATCCTTAATTTTTTTACTTGTGAATAGTTTCATTTATTTAGCCATTGTGTTCATGCCTGCTGTTTTATTTTCTTACATTTCAGTTCATATTGGATTGATATAGCGTCACTCTGATCCGCATCCATGATTTACTAAATCTTTTGGCTTTGATGTGCCATATTCTTGGTGATGGGAATAAGGAGCTAATGCTTCCCTTTTCATTTGCAGCACCTGCAGATGCTTCAAAGATATGTTACAAATGTAAGAAGGCGGGTCATTTGTCTCGAGATTGTCCTGAGCATCCGGAGGAAACCGGGAAGAGCAAAGCAGATGGTAGGGTAGATAGGGGTACCAGTGAGATAGACAGGGTAGCCATGGAAGAAGATGACATTCATGAAATCGGTGATGAAGAGAAGGAAAAGCTAAATGATGTGGACTATTTGACTGGAAATCCACTCCCTATTGATGTCTTGTTGTATGCTGTTCCAGTTTGCGGTCCTTACAATGCTTTACAAGCATATAAATACCATGTCAAGATAATTCCAGGCTCACTGAAGAAAGGAAAAGGTACTTACATGAAGTATTTCTTTTCATCTTGATTATTAGTTGCTTGCGATGTTTATTTTAGTTCTTAGATTGAAATATGTACATTTTCAAAATACCCATATGGCAGTTCCTCTCTGCTTTTGAGTTTTGCCATTTTAGGTACCTTTCCTGGCATTATTATCTGATTCTTCCCTAATGCAGCGGCCAAGACTGCCATGACTTTGTTTAGTCACATGCCCGAGGCATCGAGCAGGGAGAAGGAACTGATGAAGGCGTGCACAGATCCTGAACTTGTTGCTGCTATGATGGGTAACTCGAAGGTTTCAGCAGCAGGGCTAACTCAGCTGAAGCAGAAACAGAAGAAAATCAAGAAAACAAACAAGGGAGAGGTGAGCTAGGACAACAACAAATGGGTTACTACGTACTAGAGGTGTGCGTAGAATGCAGCATTATTAGGCCAAGAAGTTCGAATCCATTTTTGAAATGTTGTTGATAGGATATGGAGTTATTTGCACCAAAACCCCAAATATCGAAAATGCATAATTCACCAACTTTTATAAAAATTGCACGATTTACATTTAATAACCCGATTTTTTACGTGCTACGGCTGAAAAACCAACGTGAGTCTTACATTGACCTGAGATTTCCTCCTACAAAAAACTATGGAAGAAGATTCTATGGTTTCTTGCTCAATTTTGTTGTGTCGATCAGAACAATTTATATTTCGATAAATATATAGTTGACAATATTGTTGATTAATAAAAGAGTATTTTTGTACATTCGATGTAAAATTATTCAAAATTTGGTTTCTAACCGCAACATGGACGCATATTTAAAAAATAGCGTTAGCATGGATAAATCGTGTAATTTTTATAAAAATTCAAGAGCTGAAATGTATTTTCGATATTTTACAAAAAGTTTTGATGCAAATAACTTATAAGATACGTGCCAAAAGTAATATAGATATTTTGTAAAATATGAGAGTTGCAAAATGGTAATTTGTTTAAATTTTCCAAATAAAAATAGATTTCTTATGTATAATTACCTGTGATTTTAAAACTAATTTTTAGGGAATTATATTTATTAACTTATTTTAGAATTTATCAACACATGAGTAACATATATAACAATATAATTTTTTAACAGTTATGTAATTATTTTTGTTATAAAATTATCTCCTTAATCATAGACCAAAGAAATGAGTGATATATTTTTGCTTGACATTTAGTTAAAGGAGAATGGTGAATATATTTTGTCTATTTGAATGCTGTGAGGGGCTGGAGTATGTTGATCGATGGTGATAGTTTTGTATTTATTGAATTTGGCTCAAGTTTATTGACTGATAATAAGTATATAAAAACGATTGTGCAATTTTTTTCTACTGTGCAAATTTTTCTATGATGTTATTGAAGCTTATGTTAATTTACTTTGTAAAATAATAGTATTTCTCAATTCAGTATTTCTCGAATTTATGAACACTCATAATCACTTTTTGCTAAAGAATTAATTTTGAAGCAAATATTTCAACAAGTTCGTGTTGTAAAATATTTCGGTGTCATTTTGTATGCTAACTTCGGCCTCTGTTGTTTCAATGCAGAAGTCAAGAGTATGAAGTGGATTTAGAGATGGATGACTCATTTGACACCATTTTTTTATCACATTGTTTGCACAATATTTTGATTTGCGGGCGTGTCAAGAGTATGAAGTGGATTTAGAGATGGATGACTCATTTGACACCATTTTTTTATCACACTGTTTGCACAATATTTTGATTTGCGGGCGTGTCAAGAACAAAAATGTACCAATTTGTGTAAAAACAATGAAAATTTAACTTCTAAGAATCTGATTATAGACACTAAATTAGATTGTTCGTTATAGTGTCCTAAACAAATACAACGCCAAAACGAAAAAAAAGACAATAGAACTTGATGAAATAAACTCCTAACATAATTGTGTATCAACAAATCAGTAAGAAATTACAAAAACATGAAAAATATAACAAAATAGTGCTAGAATATGTACGTGAATGCTAAAATATGACTGGAAAAACATGAAAAAGCTTGACTAAATCTATGAGAATTTTGGAGGGAGTTGCCTGGAGTTTTTGCTATGTGTCTTGTGTCTTCTCTATGTTGACCGATTCCTTTCTTTTCTTCACTGTGTGGTGCGATTTCTTCTACTCCTCCCCATGACTGACGATCTTCTTCCCTTTTCTCCCACGATCTTCTCCTCTTCCCACAATCTTCTTGGCTTATCTGAATAAATTTAAATCAATGGGAATCTATCTACAACATTTGATGGACTTTCATAATTTAATCGGGACTCCATTATTAAATTGGGCTTTCATAATTAAATATTTTAGTCCAAACAATTGTCCTCCGCAAGCATTGATCCATTGGGCCAAAATGCTTGCATATTAGTCCAGTTCCAACTCATTCTTTTGTAACGGCCCATAAATATTTCTCTGTGAATTGGGCTTGCAGTGGTGGGCCGAGCAACCCAAATCCATTCTCCTTTCGACTTTGAATTTCTTCAATCATCTTTTGGGATTCCCCCTCCCCCCACTTCAGATCCAAAACATTTCAAATATGATAAAATAAAATCCCTAAACTCTCTATTGGATTCAGGCTTATCAATCTTACCACATTCATTTATAAATGTCCTTAATATATTTGAAATGTTATGATCAATAATAATATAATATCATGCAAGTTTCTTATTGACGATGGCTGACTTAGCAACTCAAAATGTAGTGGTTCAAGCGACCAGTATCAAGAGAAGACAGTCTCCAGTCTATGAAGGCAATCCAAATAGCAGAAGGAAGTTTTAGGGGTGTGTATCGATGTAAGGATTTTGATTAAGATAAAAAAAAATGTATCTGTTGGCCATTGTTGATGTTTCACCACACTTCTGCTTGGAACTTAATTGTTGTCGGTGTGCCAATCTTCTAAAGCTTTGTCTCCCTTCTTGAATGGAGAGTACCCTTTCTCCAGCATCTTCTCCACCTCCTCGAACTGCAGCCCTTTGGTCTCCGGTACGAGGAAGAAAATGAATACGAGCCCAATCAATGAAAACCCCGCGAACAAGAGGAAGGTTCCACCAGATCCTAGGTGCTCGGTTAGTGTCAAGAACGTTTCACTGACTATAAGATTTGAACTCCAGTTAGAAACCGCAGCAATGCCTCCACCAATCCCTCTATACTTGAGCGGGTATATCTCGGAGTTGACGATCCACGGGACAGTTCCCATGCCGGGGGAGTAGACGATGATGTATAGGCCGAGCAGTACCACCGCCAAAAATCCGATCTTACTTGGGCACCCTTGTGTATACCATGTTCGCTTATCTGCCCTGCAGACGCTTCTCACCACATCATTCATTTCGAGACAGGCGCCTGCATGATACTGCCAATAAGACAGGAAAAAAATACATCATTAGCAAAGAAAAGTGAATAAATTACATGTTAATGCATCACATTCTTGTAAACTGGACACACTAGGCTGCCAGGTGCCGAGCAGAAAGCACAGTCAGTGTCCTTAGCCAAGCATCTCATGCAGCCCCACGATGATGCGTCCGAAGCTTGAGTGTAGGCCCGGCAAGTAGAATTGACACCGAAATAAGCAGTTTCCGCGCTGCTGACATCAGGGGCACTGGCTGAAGCTTGGAAAAAGACGACAGATAACACCACAAGACAGGAAATGATCCCAATCATTGAAATAATCATCAGTCTTCTCCTGCCATAACGATCCACGAAGCACATGCTGACTATGGAACCGAGAGCGTTCAGGCCTGAAGTGATGAGAGAGAGTGCCAGTGCTGTCTTGTTTGAAGCAAATCCGGCGAACTGGATTATGGTTGGACTATAGTACATTACGGTGTTTATGCCTACGAATTGCTGAGCGACTTGAACGGTGATACCAGCGTATAGTCCCCTCCTGACTACATCATTACCCCATGCACCCTTGAGTTGTGAAAATATACCACTTTCCCCAGGATTTTCCCCTTGCTTTTCTTGCTCAATGGATGTTTTCAAGGCCTGCAACTCATCCTCGAGTTCTTCAGGGGGGTAAATTTTTTCTAAGATGGACTTGGCCTCGTCCTCTTTACCCTGATAATTGTTTGACATTCAAAAAGACAAATTTTGCTTAAATTAAAAAATGAGAACTCAAAAGCAACTCCACTCAACTCAATGTTGGAGTGTAACAGATTAAATTTGCAGGCAATACAGAAGGAGCAGGATTCCTTACATGTCTGAAGAGCCATCTTGGAGACTCAGGGAGTGACAGCATCAAAATGAACTGAACAAGTGCGGGAAGACCAGCTGTACCAAGCATCCAACGCCACGTTCCAGTGACCTGAAGCATATTCCAGATTGCTTACCGATTAGTTCTTCCTTCAGAGTGTGAGTATTTCTTGTTTTAAGAATAAGTGATTGTGAAAAGAGAGAAAATATTAGAAAGCAAAAAAAAAAAACACTTACATGAGAGAAAGCTAGATTGATAAGGTAAGAAAGAAATTGCCCTCCGGTGATAAGCAAGCCATTTGTGCTGACAAGCGCACCTCTAATTCTATGAGGCGAAGCTTCCGAAATATACAGAGGAGCGGTCATGGAAGCCATTCCTACTCCCAATCCCACGAAAACTCTACCGAGGATGATCATCCATGGTCCAGGAGCAACAGCCATGATAATTGCACCGAAAAAGAACAGAACATCGGCTATCAAAACAGATATTTTCCGTCCAAACCTGTCGTTGATCCATCCACCCATTGCAGCACCAAATATGGCACCCGCAACAGCCATGCTCACGATGGTTTCCTTTTTTTATGCAAATTGGTGAAGTTAAACTTTGATTCCGTGAAAATGGCTTATATCAAAGATAATGTGTATATATACCTGTAGCCATGTCTTTCTATCTACCGAGTCAAAATCCTCCCTAATGTACAGAAGGGCACCAGAAATAACACCTGCACAAAAATAGAATATGGATGTGTTGATCCCATTTCGAAAAGATTAATTTAAATGACAACTATTTATTTCGATTGATTTTTATAACAACAAACAATATTTTTTGCTATTATGATTTTAATCTCATTGACATTTTTAAGCACCAAAACTTTGAGGCATGTTATTGACCTGTATCATAGCCAAAGAGGAGTCCTCCAATGCCAGCTGATAAGGCCAACTTCATGATATAAGGTGTTCTCCATGCTGTTCTCCAACATTCAGTAAACTCTGTCTTATCTGCACGTGAGATCCCTCCCTCAACCATGTTGATACACAAAGACAAAAGGTAAGGAGTTTTTGTCGGAGAAAAGCAGGATTTGATCCCAAGAAAGAGAAGGGAATCACAGCAAGGACTCTTCTTTGATACAACAATGAATATATATATTTATATATACACACAATATCTGCAAGAGACAAGATTCTGTCAAAAAAATCGAATTCTACGATTGTAATTTTATTTTTCATGCATATTTGAGAGAACAAAACCGATAATGAATCACCTTAACAGAAGACTGATGGTTGTTCTTCTCTCTTGTAAAGAATGTCAGCCGCTAGAATAAATGTCACAAAAACTAAATTTTCAATGCCTACTTAATCTTAAATATATATAATATAAGAGGGAAAATTTTGTGGACCTCACGTATAATCAACAATATTGACTCCAAATTTAGTTAATGATCCCAGTCACGATAAGCACAAATTTTCGCATAGGAGATCAATAACTCCCCAGGATTAGTGCAAACAAGTCTAATTTTATCTCAAATTTCAAGTACTCCGTACGAAACAAAAAGAAAAAAACAGTAATAAAGTTACCTTTTTTTTTTCTAACAATGAATTGGATGGAGGGTTATATATATATATATATTAAAAGTTACTAGCTAAAACCCATTCCAAGAATGATTTTAATTATTTAAATCTTGACAAGGGTCGACAAAAAGCAGGAAACTTGGAGTTTGCATGCCCCCTTTTTACCCAAATTTCAACATCTTTACTCAATAAAGCTGTAAAGAGAATGAACGTTGAACAATTTACGCTGATCAATAACACTCGTATTCTTATCAAGAAATATATATTCATACATTTGTAATCAGAATAAACAAGGAAGGAAAAATTAAATCCCATTTTCACAATTCAGGTGCACGATTTGCGAAGTTGAACTTATGGATCTTGATTATATTTTTGAACTTTTTGATCGAAGTTTGCTGTCTCTGCCGAACTTTCTGCAACAACGTACATTCCCATAAACTATCCTTTCGGAATCGATGATGGGTGTTGCGCCGCCCAGTTCCGCAGCATGCTCAACTGCTCCGGCCACACATGCGACGAGCTCTACGGCGGTTGCACCTCCTTCAAGCTCTTCCACCTCCTCTCGAACGGCACCCCACTCGATATTCATATTCAATTCCCACATCTTTACTATATTTTGATGATGTAGTTGGGTTCTTTCCAACGGACATAATTTATTAAAAAAAATATTAGACTAATTTGTTTGTTGTCTTTTGAATACTTTTATATTTAAAATAAAGGAAAGAACATCATATTTTGTGTTTGCTTTTAAAATAAAAAAATTTATACCTATCAACCTTATCATTAATTTCAATTCAAATCTTCATCTCCCCTAATAATATTATACATATCATATTGTATTCCAACCTAACAAAATGTATTTTAAAAGGAGTGATCGAAATTAAATAGAGTAGGTCTTTTGTGAGACGGTCTCACGAATCTTTATCTGTGAGACGGGTTAACCTACCGATATTCACAATAAAAGTAATATTTTTTTTATGCATGACCCAAATAAGAGATCTGTATCACAAAATTCGACCCATGAGCCCGTCTCACACAAAATTTTTTCCAATTAAATATAGGTAATTTATATAGCGGAGACTAACTATATAATATTCAATGTATAAGTCGAGGGTAAATGAGCAATCAGTTGATCATTATATCCATTAGACTACGACTACTGCATAATATATCATCACACTCAGCAAATACAATATATTATAAAAAAAAATTATAAAACCAAAAATAAGAGTGTATTCACTTAAAAAAAAAAAAAAAAACCCCAAAAAAAACATATATATATTTTTATTATGGAGATTATATCATAATAATTATATATTATACACTGGGTAATATCCAAAAAATAATAATAGTAATACTTTTGGGGTTAGCACATAATTATGATAAACCCCTAGGGGAAAAATGCAATAAAAATCTCTATCTCCCATTTCAAATTTGAATTTCAGGTGGGGCTCGGCTCTGCGCTGCTCTGTCAATGGAGTTTTTGCGAGCCGCTGTTTACCGATTCCCCATAACCATAAATTCACAAGAAATTCCATAATTTATGCTCCATTCTTCGCTATTAATCTCGAATCAAAGCTTCAATCATGTCCAATGACGGCTCTTCAACTCGTCCGGCCCTGCTGAAGTCACCGCATTATATAGCAAGTGAAAACGGATTAGAAAGCCCGTCGAATCAAATGCAGTTGACTCCATCAAGAGCTCCTCTTAATTCAATCCCTGACCCGTCTCAATTGCAATCAAGAACTCACAACCAACTTCTTCAGCATCATTTTAAAGAGAAACCGGAATCATCCAGGTGTATTGGCAGCAAAACATTTGAGGCGATTGCGGAGACTGAGCTTATATCTTCGTTTCTGAAAAATCCCAGAGGTTACGCTAAAGGTAAAGCTGCTCATTCTGAACCTAGTTCAGCTCAAAGTACTCCTCAAGTTAGAAGTGGGCCTAAGTTTTCCAACCTCAGTTCTGCTTCGAGTGGTGGTACGCTCACCAAGGTGCTGTGTCAATTAGGCAGTGTAGGAGGAAGAGGAGGGGTTTGCTCGCGGGTTTCTAGGAGGATTTCAATATCAAATCCAGAACAGTTACCGGTTCAGGTTCCACAATTTGAGCTTGATGAGGACCCAGGGTTTTGGGAGAATCATAATGTGCAGGTCGGTTTTAACATAAATTCACTATTCATCCGGTGATATTATTTGTTGATGTTGTTGTACTGTTTGGAACTACCGAGTTCGTGGGTCAGGGCTGTCTGATTTACCTTTTTTTCTTCTTCTTCTTCTTCTTCTTGGTTTTTTTAAGAGCATTTGGTGTTTGTTTATTCTTCGTTGTTGAATGCAGGTTTTGATTCGGATTAGACCATTGAATAATAAAGAAATTGTTTCACATGGGTATGGGAGGTGCGTGAGGCAAGAGAGTTCACAGTCGGTAGTTTGGATAGGTCATCCCGAAACTAGATTTACATTTGATCACATTGCTTGTGAAAGTACATCACAGGTGCCCGTCTCTCGTGTACTTTTTGATATGTAGCTATATTTAATGTGAAACTTATACTTATAATGACAGCCATTGTTAATTTCAGTTTAAAATCTTTTGAAATTTACGAGAAATTGCATGACCAAATTTGTTCAGGAAAAGCTATTCAGAGTTGTGGGATTGCCCATGGTGGATAATTGCATGTCCGGGTATAACAGCTGCATGTTTGCTTATGGACAGGTAGACATAATTGAGACATTTTGTTGTTGGACAATGATTATAAGTCAGCCTTGATTAATCATAAAATCCTTAAAAACTTATTGCAGACAGGTAGTGGAAAGACCTATACTATGGTGGGTGAAACTGATAAGATGAATGAAAAGCTCAGTGCTGATCGTGGCATTACTTACCGTACATTCGAGTACCTATTCACGAGGATTACAAAGGTCAGACAGTGATGATATTTACTTATTTGGTGAATCTTATACTTTTTCCTGGTTGCTAAATACCCCTTGTGGCCATCTTTAAGGAAGAAGAGGACAGGAAGAATGAGAGATTAAGCTATAGCTGCAAATGTTCTTTTCTAGAGATATATAATGAGCAAATAACGGACCTTCTAGAGCCTTTGTCCACTAATCTCCAGGTAATTTAAATTTATGGCGATGAACTCCATCTGTATTGTTAAAGTTTCAAGTACTGAATTTTTCTACTGAACTTTAATTAATATAGCTCAGAGAAGATTTGAAGAAAGGGGTATATGTTGAAAACCTTACCGAGTACAGTGTTAGAACAGCGAACGAAGTTCTCAAACTTTTGCAACAGGTGATGCTCAAAATTGAATATTCTCGAATATTAATCTTTAATCATTCATTATTTTGAAAAACAGTTGGCTATTCCTTTACCTGGCATAGGGTGCTGCAAATAGGAAAATAGCAGCAACTCATATGAACAGTGAGAGCAGCCGATCCCACAGTGTCTTCACTTGCATAATTGAGAGCCAGTGGGAGAAAGATTCCACGGTCCACCTTAGGTTTGGAAGATTGAATCTAGTGGATCTTTCTGGTTCTGAGAGGTAACAGCTGGCGTCATAAAAAGATCTTTGTTAGGAGGCAGTAATCACATATGAAATTTTGTTTTGATAGGCAGAAAAGCTCTGGGGCAGAAGGAGATCGTTTGAAAGAAGCTGCAAATATAAATAAGTCTCTTTCAACTCTGGGGTAGAAGTTTCTAAACTCATTCCAATTCTAATTCTGCCATCATATTTTCCTTTTTGTTTTTCTGAATGACTATTTTGGTGTATAAACAAATACTATCTTCATCTTGTATGCCATCAATTGCCCTCCTGGTTTATGGGAACTATTGCATGTTATAGCCCTCTCCTTCCCTTCAAGTTAGTTTACCTAGTTATGGTCAGATTCACAGAGTTCATGACTAGAAATTAATATGCATTCAAATTTCAAACATCTATAGACAAGCGGATCCTGAAATGTTAGATTGTTAAGATTCTAAACAAACAAGATGATGTCTAGATCATAATATTTCAAATAAACAAACAACTCGTCAGCTTGGCAAGCTTTATTACAGAGATGTATACGATTGAAGCATGGAGAACTGTGCCAATTCAGTAGAACGTGCTATGTTGCTTCAATTGTGGAAATATTTTGGTTCCATTAATATAGTAGCGATAACTGTCAATCCATTATTGCCTCCGGAAGAAACTTTCCTCAGTTGAGTTTTATTGCTCATTTGCTTGTTTAGCTGAGCCATAGTGATGCTGTATAGTATTTTTCTACCATCGATATTCTGATTTTTACATTAACTGTACCTTTAGAATGGTAATAATGTCTCTGGTGGATCTGGCGCATGGGAAACATCGACATGTACCCTACAGAGACTCTAGACTAACGTTTCTTCTTCAGGTCAGAAAACAAGCATCATGAGCTTCTGTTGATATGTATGTTTTGTTGTGATATACACCTCTATGGATGCAGGACTCTCTGGGTGGAAATTCAAAAACAACAATAATTGCAAACATCAGCCCATCTACCTGGTATAGTAATTATATCCGTTTTGAATGGACGAGTCCAGTGGGCTTTTTCGAAAACAATGTCTTATTACAAGTTTCTTTTCATTTTACAGCTCCGCATACGAGACTTTAAGCACTTTGAAATTTGCACAACGTGCCAAGCTTATTCAGAATAATGTATAGATTTGATTGAGCTTATTTTCAGTGGAAGGTGAGGCTTTTTATGTCATTCTTTACTGATGCCTTGGTTTGTTTTCAGGCTAAAATAAATGAAGATGCTTCAGGAGATGTCATTGCATTGCAGCACCAAATCCAACAATTAAAGGTGGAAATTTGTTACATGAGTATTCACATGTAATCTTTGGCACCATGAAGCTAGTAATTTGTTCATTTATCACATAAACAGGGTCAGTTGTCATTCCTGATGAAGTATCAACTTGCTTCACTGAAACCTATAGATTTTGCTCCAGATTCTGAAAATTATAGCCTGGGTTACTTTCCTGGAAGGTACGAGACATTTGATGAAACCAATGTGTATGGCAAGCATAAGATTCCAAGGGGAGGAATTAGGAAGGTATCACTCAACTCCAAGATGAACTTTGTTCCAACACAGTTGATAATCACAGAGTTTAACCAAATAAATTGTTTGTAGCAGACGAAGAACTTGGAAGATACCTTAAGTGGTGCCCTGCATCGAGAGAAGTTGACTGCGATGGAAGTCAAAAGACTGAAAGCTGAAATTGAACGGATGAATAATTTGGTTTGTCAAGTCCACATTCTAGACCTCTTATGCCTTCACTTCGATTTTCTAGATAAATGACAGTTTAAAATCTGTTGGAAGGTTCATCAGCAAGAAGAAGAAGCTCAGCGTACCAAAATGATGCTCAGACTCCGAGATGAAAAGATACAACACTTGGAATCATTGTTGGATGGGCCAGTCTGTGCTGATAAATTTTATCAGGATGAAAACAATGCTTTACGAGAAGAAATTAAGCAGCTTCAAGAAAAAATTGATAGGAATCCAGAAGTAGATCGACTAGAACTGGAGAATTTCAGACTGCGAGAGCAAATTCGACTGTAACAATCATGAATGCATGTTCAATATTTCAGTGGTCTCGGTTTATACCCTTTAAAGATCGATCATTTTCCATTATTACAGGTATCGAGATTTCTCTGAACAAGGAGAGAGAGAAAGATTGCTTGATGAAATATCTGGATTACACAGTCAGGTATGGTGAAATTTTTGCATAATATAAATCCAAATGTTCACCTGAATCCACGTTGATATTTTTTCTACTTTGTCCTGCATATATGAAGCTTTTAGAATTACTCGAAGTCGATAAAAGTTGTGCAAACCAACAGTGGCCTTCAACAAAGGTAAAATAGGTTAATCACACTGCAACTCTTCAATCAAATTGCTGTATTTTGGTTATCTATAGTTGTCACCAATCTTAGATTTGCACAAAAACACAGGGACTTGAAGTTGAAAGAGAGTTGCAAAGGTGCAAGGAAATGAATACCGAACTAATTAGGTGAATCTGCCTGACTCAAGCTTCATTGCCTATACACGCTCTCTAAATTTGAACAACAATACGTTTGAACCATTGAAGTATCTCGAGTTCATACCTGTTGAGTGTTGATAACGCTCATCTTCATTCCTTTCTTGATTCATCTTCTTGTGTTAGTTTTCTTCAGCCATTTAAGGAAGCTAATGATAGTTTCAGATAAGAATTTAATTTACTATTATTATTCTGAAATTGTTTTTCTGTTTGTCTCATTTGTCATGCATGGATAACTGGTAAGTGACAGGAAGTCAATGAATCTTATTCCCCTCCAACAAAGATAATATATTGTTTACAAAATAAAATTAATATATCGTTTCCAAAATAAAATCCCCCAAAATATAATTAGGAAATGTCTCCATATACATGGAAAGAAAAACCTCACAGAATATTTTTTTCCTTTGTTCTATGCTAAACTTTTCTGGGCCCTTCTACTGTATACCATTAGTTTTGATCTACTTGGGCCTCCACCTTGGTCCGTAACAGTGAACCATTATCGTACTCTTATAATGTGGCATGGTTTGTCCCACGTCACTTGTGAAAAACCCGCCTTATGGATTTATAACTTCTTGAGCACCTTATAACAAGATTGTAATGTGTCATGGTTCGTCCCACATCACTTGTGAAAAAGTTGTCGTGCGGGTTTATAATCTCTTGGACGCTTTTGAGAGTGAGTTCTACTAAAAGGTTGTAACAACTCCCTTTAGTATGCCCCCTATTTTACACTATCAAGAAAGCAATAGCCCCACATTCATTGAAATGTTACTCTCTTTATAACACAAGTAGGACTATTATCATTGAGTCAGAACTTATGGTGTTTATTTTCTGTTAGATCGTAATCAAATTTACTAGTAATAGCTGGTCATGTACTTTTATTTTGTCGATTGTTCTTTCTGTAAATATTATGCTTTTCAGGGAAGTTGATGAATTACAACTACAACTTGGAAATAGCATGAACTGCAACCAAGATACTTTCAACTCGGTAAGGACAAATTCTATGCACTTTCCCAAATAAGTGCTAATATGTGTTCATTGTTTGGAATTAAATATATCCGTATAACATGTGAACGAAAATACAATGGTCATGAGTGGTGCTCATTTCATAGTAGGTAGTGTGACTTACAATGCTGATGAAGCACGTAGATCGTAGGTGATAAATTCCTTTTAATCACAATAACTGAAGAAAATGAACATTTTGGCTAAACCATTTTTTTTGCTGTCTCCATGATATTTTCTAGCTATGTTGCAGATTGAGAATAGTTTACCGAGTGAAAATTTAGTTGATGAGGCTACTTCCAGCAACGATCAATATGATGAATTTTATCATGATGCAAATGGTCAGAATATAAAGTTGAACTGTGACAACGTCCACAAACAGCTGATGGGTGCACAATCTTTGCTTAAAACCTTGAAATTGGGGCATGTCCAGCTGAATAAAGAACCAGAGTCTGTGCAGCCAAGAAATGAGAAGGTGATAAAAATACAGGATAATGGGGAAATTATGATGAGAGAACTCGAGGACAAATGTAAGGTTTATGACCGACATATTTCTGGTTCAGGAAATAAAAATCCAAATGCTGCAATTGAGGGCAAAGAAGCCACTGGCATTGTGACTTTGCAAGCAAAGTTGGATGAGTTGTATGGGGAACTCAAAGAAGCACAATTACTTAATGGGCAATACATAAGAGAACATACAACATGGCTATCTAACGATTACGAAACTAAATTAGTTCAAAATGAGGTCGAATTTGAGGCCACCAAAGCTATAGTACATTTACAAGAAGAGATGGATAGACTTCAAAAAGACTTTCAAATGCGTTTATGCTCCTTGACTCAACAGAATTTAAATCTTGAAAGCAGCATATCAAATAAGGAGGAAGAACTAAAATATGTCTGTTCAAAGTGGGAAAGTGCAACTTTGGAGCTAACCACCTTTCTCATTGATGGTTCTAGATCCCTAGGAGATGCCGCACGCCAAATAACAAGTATTTCTCATTCCTTTCCCAGTGCCAATGGTTGGGTCAGTGAACATGTTGAGAGAGCTGCTAAAATTTGTGTTGAAAAGGAACAAACAATTCTGCTACTGCAAAAGAGTTTGGAAGATGCGCAAAAAAATGTGTTGCAAATGGAACAAAAACTATACTCCTTGAAGGGTGCGATGGTTGTGCTTACTAAGTATCAGCAGTCTGAAAATTATTTAAGTGGAGAGAAATTACAGTGCTTTAAAATATCAGATGATTCAACTGATGCAAAAGAATTTCCAGAAAGGAAACCTTTACCAAAAGAGGGCCAAATTACTGAAAATCAGGCTTATGGTGCTTTATTAGCGGAAAATGTGCTCTCTAAATATTCCATTGACAATATCAGACGAAGTGCCGACACAATTATGTCTTTAACTCATAAAAATGTTTTTGGAACTGGAGACGTTGACACTGAAGCTGCATCGGCAAATCTGAGGCTATCAGAGACTGAAGAAGCAGTTAATGGTTCTTGTATTGATGACCAATTGAGTTCTATGACTGCATGCTTTCACCAAGCTATGAATAAGCTTTTCCATGTGGATTCAACAGAATCTTTGGTACAGATGGATGGATGGACCCCTGATTGTTCAAATTCATGCTCTGATTCTTCAGTTCAAAGTGCAGGTGATGGGGATAAGTCATCTTCAAGCAATAGATATGGATGTGGAAACAAACTAACTGAACCAATTCTTGAACCAAAGTTTGATGAAGTAACACATTTTAGCCATAATACTGCATGTTTACTTTTCAAGAAGGAATTCACAAAAGCATACAAAACTTTTGGCAAGCTAAAGGAGTTCGTGGCAGTTTCTGTTCATGAAAAAAATCAGAGTTGTGCTGCTGAGGTTTTAAAATTGTCTAATCAAGATGCAATAGAGAACAGCATTAAGCGACTCGGAGATGTACATGATCAACATGCTAGCCGAAGAGTCGACAGCAGCAGCCAAAAATTGGGAGAGGTGAGATAATATCGAGTGTTTTTATACACGCTTCAAAATATAATGTGTTCACTTTTTTCATGCTTTATTTCATTACAATATTGTGTTACATGCAGTTGGCAGATGAAGGATATGTATATCCTACTGCTAACTTCTTGACCAAAATTGAAGAGGCTTACGAAACCATGGAAGAAGCTGATTACATATTAAAAGCAATGCTAAAGGCAAATGAAAAGGCAAATATGATGACAGAAATGTGGAAGCAATCAGGAAAGGAATTAATGGCAGATAAAGAAAACTTGATTGAAGAGATACAACAGCTAAAATTCTGTATACTTCTGAAAGATGGAGAAAATGAAGTATTGCGAGATCAGATCCAGTTTAGCTTTATAGAAATAGCTAACATCTTGACTTCGCTTGAAGACTTTTTCATTCAAATGCGAACAGCTTTGGAGTTATCAGCATGCAGTGATGGCAATAAAGTTGTTGAAGAGACACGATCTTTCTTCTGCATATCTAAATCATGGTTGGATGCCTTGTTTTGCAAGGCATTACAGAGCGATATCAGCATGCTTGTCTTACAGTGCCGAATGGGGGAGTACGTTCACAGATTCAGAAGAATTAACAAAATTACAAAGGCTGATAGATCTCCACTCCAAGAACATACTTTAATTACAAATAAACTTAGAATTAGTAATATAAGTTGGGATGACAACACTACTTCTCATCCTGTTAAATGTCAAAGTGAAGGAGATCATGTTGCAGATAAGTTGGGAACAGAAATTAAAAAGTTCGACCCAGTCCATATTGACACTGTGAATAAAAACTCCAAACTCGAGAGGGAGCTGGAACGAAAAGATATCTTACTGAAAGGGTTACTTTTTGACTTCAGCTTGCTACAAGAATTAGCCTCCCACAGGAAAGACATTAAGGATGAAATTGAAAAATTAATTCTTGCATCAAACGAAGTCCAGAATGAGCTACAGATCAAAAGAGTTCAGCTTGATGATATGCAAGCAAAGAATGCAAAAGTTGAAGACCGAATGGCTGAAGTTGCGCTAGCTCTATTTAACTCAAAATCTGAATTAGATCAGGCAACAGAAATGTCAAATGTTTTGTCTGAGCAAAATGTGGAGTTAAAAGTTCTTTCGAAGGATCTTTATCTGAAAAACTCTGAGGCGGAGCAGCTGGTAGAAGAGCAAAGAGAAGCTATCAAAAATTTGGAAAAAGAAATTATTCGTTTATCTTCGTCGCCAGAGAAACATTTAGTGCCTTCAACGGAAGATGTTGAAAAATCTTTAACAAGAGTGACTGCAGAGAGAGACCAACTTTTTGAAAAACTCTGTTCTTTGCAAGACAGGCTCGATATGGCATGTGCATTAGCTGATGAGAACCAAGCTGTAGCTACAGAAGCCCGTCAGGTATGTCATTTTGGGTAGCTTTTTGAGATTGTTGAGTCGATTCAGGGTACTTCTGAATTCAACCTGAATTCCATAGGAGTCGGAGGGAAGTAAAATGTATGCTGAGCAAAAGGAAGAGGAAGTCAAGATTTTAGAACGATCTGTCGAGGAACTTGAATGCACCATAAACGTTTTAGAAAAAAAAGTAAGTTTAGTGCTCTCTTTTCTAGAAAACTATGCTGCATTCTCATTTTTTTAAACTCTCGAGGATAATTTCTTAATGTTATGTTCTGACGTTATAGTACCCGTTGAAGAATTGCATTGTTCAATATTCCATATATATTTTACACATTTAAGGTACAAGAAATGGAGGAAGAGATACAAAAACATTGCACGATAAAAGATACACTAGAATTGGAACTTCAAGCACTTAGACGCAGATTATCAACTGTTGAGGATTTTACTGAAAGCATGCAATCAGATAGCACGAATTCGGTTTTGATCGAAGATCAACTTTCAAGGTGCATAAAATCTGTGATTTTTTCTGCATATTGTTATTCACCTTCAAAATCATTTCAAGTAGTCATACTATTCTGTTTTCAGTAAATTGCACATCAAAGCATTCGAGGCTAATGAGGCCCATTGCCGAATAAGATTTCTTGAAGAGAAGAACGCTGAACAAGATCACAAGGTTTGGTTATGATTAGCTTTGATTAGGCAATCCATACTGTTAAATTTTCCTCGTATTCTAATGTAAACTGCGTGTTTATCCTTCAGATCAATCAATTCAAAGATTATATCTCTGAACTTGTATTGCATGCTGAAGCACAGGCATCACAGTACCAACAGAAGGTAAATAAATTAATCATAAACCTTATATGAGTTGGTTCTTATAGGAACTTCGGATTTCAGTTCACTCCCTCTTTTGGTTGACATCACTTTTCTTTAACTGATATCTGATCTTGAAGTCAACACAGTGCTAAATGATTGGTTTGGCTTGCTGCTTTTTCAACTTGGGACAAATTAGTGGCCTAGAACTCATTCATGGTATCAAAGTTTCTGAGTGCTGAAAGATGAATGTGGAATATTTACTGCAAGGGAGAAGAGAATTAAAAATTGGCGTCCATGTGGGAAACTGCATTAGATATAATCAACGCACAAAAATTTACATTTACTTTGGCTGTTATTTTATACTTTTTCAATTCTAATCATGTCAATTACAAGCAACCGCATTCTGTATTGTGCACAGTACAAGAACTTGGAAGCAATGGTTCGTGAAGTTAAACCAGAATTGTTTGTATCTGTTGGGCCAACTATAGAAAGTGCTGATAAAATTTCAACAAAAACAAGGGGTTCTAGTTCCCCATTCAGATGCATTGCTAGTTTGGTCCAGCAAGTGAATCAAGAAAAGGATCGGGAGCTGTCAAATGCTAGACTTCAAATTGAAGAGCTTGAGGCACTGGTAACCAGTAAGCATAAAGAGGTAAGTACACTGCTGTTGTGAGTTGTGAAAGATATTTGATGGTCCCATCAGCAATAACTTTAATGAACGCATTTCTTAACTTTGATATCATGAAGTGATATCTGTGTAGTTTGATTTAGTACAAGATATTTTCTTGAGTAGCAGATTTCGTTTTTAGCTGATGCAGTTTTAGCCATGTTCCCTTTACTATTGGGTGGCCTGCGGCGCTTCTTGTTTTATCCTGATGGTTTGGGATGCTGTAAAATGATTTTTGGGTCTTCACTCTTGAGAAACCCCTTCATGCGGCTCCATCTTTTTGGAATTTATTTTCCTGTAATTTGTCCATTAACACGGTAACTGCTAATGTATACTCATTCAGGTATGTGTGCTGAATACTAGACTAGCCACTGCAGAAAGCATGACACATGATGTCATCAGGGATTTACTCAGTGTTAAGCTGGACATCACCAATTACGCTGTGAGTTCAGGCCCAAGCAAAATAATGGTTCATGTTTTCTTTTATCAATATAACAGTGTGCATATTTCGCAAAATTCTTGTTATAGAACATAGTTGACAAACATCAACTTCAAAAGCTTATTAAGGAGGCTCAACATCAGAGACGAGAATTTGCTGTGATGGTACTGTGTTTTACTTTCATTTTTTTGAAAAAACTATAGCTTCATGATTCACATGCTTATTTCCTGTCACTAGGAGCAAGATATTGTCAACCTGAGGAGTCATATTGATGAATTACATGAAGATAAAGAAAGGTGATTGATGCTGTTTAAAACGAATCCTTCCGAAATACTCCATTTTACATTGTTTTTTATTTAACCGACAATTACTAGGATTAATAGTGTTGATGTGACCATGACATTAATAAGGTTGATTTGATATTTTGCTACAGATGTATTATAGAAGTCAATAAAAGCAAAGCAGACCAACTTGGTTTGCAGATTATGCTGGAACAACTACAACAACGAAACCAGATGTTGATTGCACAAAACGACATGCTGAAGGTACAAGTGGCACTATTTATCTTAGTGATTGGGGAGAGGATGAGGGTGGTCGACAGGGGCTGGCTCCCCTTCCCTCTTAAATTCTCTAATGTCCATATATAATTTTATATATGCTCGTGTTCTTTTACTTTCATTATCTAGTTTCACACCAACCCAAATGAATGCTCTGGTTTTGCTACTGATATATCTGAATCACAATAAGTCACTATAAATGTTGTCAAATGATGTGACGAGACCAAATTGTCTTAATACTTGTGCAGATAGACAAGAGTAACCTACAGAAGAAGGTTGTCGAATTAGACGAAATGGTGAAGAAGCTATTCAGGATGCAAGACGGCCAACACCATAATCAACAGCAAACAAATAACTTCTTGATGTGGCCATTTGAGTTAGACCTTGATGAGAGGTTGGCACGTTCACAGAAAGTTCTGTCAAGGATCAATGATGAATTTGCTCAGTATCGTAGACCTGAGGACAAACTGGAGAGCCGTGGTAAAGAAAAAAGGTTTAGGTAGATGATGACTACTTACTGAAAAAAATTATATTTTGATGCAGTACTATAGTCAAAAAAAAAAAAAAAAAGAAAAAGAAAAAGAAAGAAAGTTTGATTATTGGTAGGGAGCAGAAGCCCTACTTTGTGTGTTGATCTGCAATGCATGGCAGATAAGCAATTACATTGGTCATTGATCAGTTATTTAGAAGGCTTAACCCAATCCATTTGTAGTGGCAATGTGTCAGGAAAGTGAAAGTTTTCCTATGTCTCTGGAGGTAAGTGAAAGATTGTAATTCTTTTTTTCCTATGTCTCTGGAGGTAAGTGAAAGATTGTAATTCTTTTTTTCCTATGTCTCTGAAAGTCATGTTACATTGATTTGTAAATAGTTGGAATGTTGGATGCATTCAGAAATGTCTTTTGCTTGTAATCTTCAATCTTCTAAATTACACTCTGATTCCTGACTCATTTGGCCAAAAGTGTCCAAACAACCGCATAAGTCACAACTAGAGTTGAGTTTAAATCATTTGGTATTGGTGTGATAATATTATTATAATGTGGATGTACTAAAAAACGATGCCTCTCGTGTTGAAATGAGGTAACACATTTCCAAAACTACTATTTGCATTGCTCATAAAATAGACTGCCGCTAAAGTACTCGTTTGTCTATCAAATAGGTTCAAACCAACATCACGCAGAGATATCAATTAGGATAACAATTAATGAAAGATGGCAGATACAAATTGTTTCATTCAAATAATTAAATAATACAAGCACCAGCAGCTTCAACCTCCTCTCCCGAATAACAAATTAAATAATACAAGCACCAGCCATGTTTACCTAAACCATCACACAAAATAGTGTACAATGAATGTATTAGTAACAAAAACAATGAAATAATCAGGATTTGTGGGTGGGAGGGTACCAATGATGATACTTCATATATGTAGATACATAAATTGCTGGACAGGTTTCATTATTTCAATGCCTGAATCATACTTCGATACTTTTCTCGGGGTGGTGTTTATCCTGAACAATTGAGGGTAAAGGTCAAAGCGGTCCACCAGCATTGCAACATAAAATATGTCATCAGTCTAATGTAACAAAGATTGACAAATGATTCTAACCTTAATGCATACATATATATAATGGACATCATTGTTCTTTCCAAACACAGTTTCTCCCTTAGTATCTAATGGAATTGGAACAATCAGATCCTTGTTCTGATCATCTGAACTGTTTCCAGATTCAAGTTTCTCTGCATGCAATTAAATGAACGTTCCATGAACAGACTTATGAATATAATCATTTGGAGAACGGAAGCAGGCTCACAGAATTCAGATAAATTTTGAAGCTAATAAAATAACCAAGACCACAATAAAAGTTCAGCAAACCTATAGTGTGGAGTTTAATTGCCCAGGTGCGTGAATTTCTCAACAATGAAAGTCGATATACAGGTGAACCATATGTAATCTGTAAATCATGTAAACCTCAGTAAGGGATGGACGCAAAGCACAAATAAGCTTTAAATAGGCATTGATAACCGGACAAAAAAATTGATGTTCAATTGCACTTCGCGTGCCCAACACCCCTGAATACTCGTCCTTTTTAATGACAAAAGAAACAACCTACCAGATAAATAAAATAAGATTAAATAAGTATAAGGACGATTACATTACCAGGATATATGCTCCTTTCTCCTTGAGAACCCTATAATTATGACCAACCACTTTGACTTATGGAAGAAAGTGAGAAGAAACAGTAACAAGCAAACTAGAAAAAATGTCCATAATACCTGTAGACTTCTTCGAGCATCCTACCGGCATTTTGTCGTGAGTTTTGACCACACTACGGGGACGGAAAAATCAATATAACGATCAGCTTATTAAGATACTGTTGGAAATCATGGATATCGTGATATGTTGTGCTCATGAGTCATGATCATTCAGATTGTCTAGATATCTCTAGATTGATATTGTGTAAGTTCGAGGTTTTGTGTTTGTGATTTGTGTTGTGTTCAGGAAATTTTAAGTTAGCCCTGAAATGCATAAATACCCAAATACATTGTTGGAAAAAAACAGGAAAAATATTACCTAATCTCTCACAGATACATAAAATGTGACACGTATTACTCACCAAGAGAGAGTCCAGTGTTCCTGGAAGAATATTAAAAAGTATCAGCAACTGTTGTCGAGTGGATTGTTTCAGAAACCGGCAGATATAATAGAAGTACCTTTATCAACCACAGCGTCAAAGGAATTTGCATTAATTGAACTCATATCCCGGACATCCATTTTCATATCTGCTCAGACATTAAGGAAATGGTGCCTGAAGTATGTGCTTTATACATCGAGAATAGTATATGTCTGACAGCAGTATGATTATTTCTTATTACTTATAATATCTAGGATGAAAAATCTAATTGATACATTTTTATTCATGTAACGAATGATACATTTCAGCTTTGGATGATTGGAATACTTCTCTTTCATGGCCTCAATCACCACAGAGGATGAATCGATGTTGACAACCTCTTGGTATCCATCATCAACCATGCTTTCACTAAAGGCTGCAGAAGGAAAGCATCGTAATCAGATAACAAATTTTAACTACGAATCACAAAGAACTATTGTGTTGCTAGCTTTGCATACTTTTTTACTTGAACACAAATTAATGACTTCAATGGTAAAGGCATAGTTTGTTCCATGGCGTTATAAAAGATGGGTCGCGGAGTTTCCTAGGATAGACTTTATTACCAAGTGATACATGGCATATCATAGCAAAGCACATGCTTTAACTTATGCAATTTTAGCTGTTAAATGATGTCACCGCCAATGTAATGCATAATTAAGATGAAAGGAGCTTGTCAAGATAAAATTTGGACATAAACACACCAATTCTTCTAAAGGGAATAATATTCAATACTAGATCCATGCGTGCCAGAATTTATGAATCCGAAACATCTATTTCCACGAGCTCAAGCATGGGGCAGTAAATTAGTTGATGCAACTCGAGATTGGCTCTCTTAGGACTAGCTCTTGCAAAGATCGAGGGGATCACAGGCAAATAAGCAACACTATCACACTTATCAATTAAAAGAAACGAAGAAATTCCAGGGTTGATCAATTAAAAGAAACGAAGAAGTTCCAGGGTTGATCACACATATGCTATATTTGGATGCACTTGAGATATACATCAAAAGATTCGACTCAAAAACGAGTATATAGTAGTGATCCGAAGCAACTTCGATGAAAACTTTAGACTTTGTTTAAAATTCCAAAAAGATGAGGGAAAACATATCGTTCACAAGTATAACCAAGATAATATGAGATCAGCTCCCATAACAAATTGTCCACACAAAAAAACGAGCTAACATTCACTAAAAAGAAACAAGTATTAAAGATGTAAAATGGGGTAAATACCGGAATTTCCACAGCCAACGACGAGAACGCGGTGGGGACGGGGAATGTAGAGGCGGATGAGAGGAGCGAGGGAGGGGTAATTTTGGTACCAATCGAAGGGGGTGGAATCCTGTGCATATCGATTATCCCAGTACCATGACTCGCCGTAAGCCTGCGTATCACCGCCGGCGGTAGCCGGGACGCGGTCCGCCGTCATTCACGATTAATTTCCTGCGCCACTACCGGTCAGAGATGTGTTTTCGGGGAACATGTAATAATTCCGAGGGCTAATTATGTGCAGCACTGAAAAAACGAGGAAAAATGTCTTGTAATATTTATTTCTTGTCAATTGATTCATTGAAGGTTTCAAAAAAAAAAAATAGTATTGGTTCTATTTGACGAATATTTATTTGATTCTATTTTGTGAAACATATTTTTTATCTGACTGAACAATGAAAAATATTAATTTTATTTTTTACTTTAAGTATGAATCGAGTCGAACCGTCATTTGTGAGACTGTCTCACGAAACTTATTCTCTATTTATTCAGTTTGTAGATATTATTTAATCGTCTTTATTGCTAGTTCGATCTAATTGATAATTACATTGAGTTATATATATAATGTATATGTGTGTGTAAAATTTTGTTATGTTACACACTCGTCATATAATATTATGTTTCTGATAGCTTTCTAATTGATTTTTAAGCAAAATGTTAAGATATAAAAAAAAATATCAACGTCAAACTCGTACATCCAATTTATAAAATAAGAAATAACGTGAGCGTTCCATATTACGTGCCATAAATGGGTGGATGATTGATATTAACACCACATTGGTGTTCAAACCCATGTAGGTGTCCTTATGAAAATTGTTCAAAATTATATATACAATTCTGAATTAATTAATTCAGCCTATATAAGACATTTAACACGCTGAGATATTAGTTATAAAGTTTTTGAAATCCTCAAACGTAATCAAGTAATAAAACAAGATATGACTAAACGTAAGTAAGAACTTGCCTTTAAAGAGAGTGAAAGGTTTTGTGGGCTTGGACCATTGTGCATTTAGATCTAATTTAAGTAATTTAATTTTTTAAAAATAACATAAATACTGAAGATTAAGCCTAACATCCTTTATTAGGTGGAATAAATAAAAGATAAAAATTTGTGTGATACGATCTCACAGATCGTATTTTATGAGACGTGTCTTTTATTTGGATCATCCATGAAAAAGTATTACTTTTTATGGTAAGATTAATATTTTTTATCGTGAATATCGTTAGAGTATTGTTTGTCATATAATAATAAATATAAAATAATTTTCTAATTTAACAAATTTTGGAAATATATATATATATTTTTAAGTGATTTTTAATTTGTATATAAAAAAGAAACGAGTAAGCGAGCTGTATCCACCTCAGCCTCCATGAATGTACACTGAGATTCCATCCAAAGGGGACGCTGTTTGGTCTCTATATATTTCTCCAATGTCCGCCTGCCTTCTTCGCACCGCTTTCCACTCTTCTCTCCGTCTCTCCCATTTCTCGCCTCCCATTTCAACCCTAGGTATGATTTTCTCTCTTTGTATTTCTAATTGTCAATATAATTTTTTTCTTGGTTTTTCTTTCATTTGCTGATAATGGAGATATGTTGAGTGATATGGATCTCGTGTTTTCTTGGAAAAAAAGCCATCTTTTTCTCTCTTTTGGTATTTGTGGTTTTTTGGGATGTTGGGTTTTGATGGGTTTTCAACTCTTGAAAAATCTAAGTATTAATTTGTGATGCTGTTTGAAAAGGCAATTTGTGATGCTATAATAAAAAAAAAGGTAGTAATCCAGATCTACGAGTTTCTTGAGTAAATTTAAGGTTCAATGGAGTGTGAGTGATGATCTCGAGGAGAAATAATTTAACAGAATCTGCATATCTATGTTTTTTCTGCAAATTTGCTTCGATTATTATATCAGTCGTGTGGTGAGCCAAATTGTTTAATTTGTATGCATGTTCTCTAGGTGTGAGAGATGGAGACTTTCTTGTTCACATCGGAGTCGGTGAATGAGGGACACCCTGACAAGCTATGCGACCAGATCTCCGATGCGGTTCTTGATGCCTGCCTTGCCGAGGATCCCGAGAGCAAAGTTGCTTGTGAGACTTGCACCAAGACTAATATGGTCATGGTGTTTGGTGAGATTACCACCAAGGCTCATGTTGACTACGAGAAAATAGTCCGTGACACGTGCCGTGCTATTGGATTTGTATCGGATGATGTGGGTTTGGATGCCGACAACTGCAAGGTTCTCGTTAACATCGAGCAGCAGAGTCCTGATATTGCTCAAGGTGTCCATGGTCATCTTACCAAGCGACCTGAGGAGATTGGTGCTGGTGATCAGGGCCATATGTTTGGCTATGCCACGGATGAGACCCCTGAATTGATGCCTCTTAGCCACGTTCTCGCGACCAAACTTGGCGCTCGTCTTACTGAGGTTCGAAAGGATGGTACTTGCCCATGGTTGAGGCCCGATGGTAAAACCCAAGTGACAGTCGAGTACTACAACGAGAATGGTGCCATGGTTCCTATTCGTGTTCACACCGTCCTGATCTCGACTCAGCATGACGAGACCGTGACCAACGATAAGATCGCTGCCGACCTGAAGGAGCATGTCATCAAGCCTGTCATTCCCGAAAAGTACCTTGACGAGAAGACCATCTTCCACCTCAACCCTTCTGGCCGTTTCGTCATCGGTGGCCCCCACGGTGATGCTGGTCTCACAGGTCGCAAGATTATCATCGACACTTATGGAGGGTGGGGAGCTCACGGAGGCGGTGCTTTTTCTGGAAAGGACCCGACTAAGGTCGACAGGAGTGGTGCATATATCGTTAGGCAAGCTGCCAAGAGCATTGTGGCTGGGGGGCTTGCTAGGAGGTGCATAGTTCAGGTTTCTTATGCCATTGGTGTGCCAGAACCCTTGTCGGTGTTCGTAGACACCTACGGAACAGGAAAGATCCCTGATAAAGAAATTCTCGATATTGTTAAGGAAAACTTTGATTTCAGGCCTGGTATGATTTCTATCAACCTGGATCTGAAAAGGGGTTCCGGTAATAGATTCTTGAAGACTGCTGCTTATGGCCATTTTGGTAGAGATGACCCCGATTTCACTTGGGAAGTGGTGAAGCCTCTCAAGCATGACAAGGCTCAAGCTTAAAGAATTGGAACAACCAGTATGGACCACTCTTAGCTTTCAAGAATTATGGATTCATTTTTTATTTGATTTTACACTCTTCGTGTTATACTTTTTATAGACGGGTACGCGTCGCCTATGATTAATGTTTAGAGTTGCCTACTTTTAATGAGAAACTGGATTTTATTTTTTGTAGTTGGAAATAGGATCTTGAAATACGAGGAAAAATTGCTTCGCATATTCATAAAAAGAGTCGTTTACATTAAAGATCACTTTGCTCTTTTAAAAGGGGATCGTTAATTGCAAGTGGATGTTCGATTACAAAATCGCTTTCGCAGGCTTGCCTATAAAATCTCCTAACCAAAATAAACTGAAAATAAATAACACAATGGGTATGTCCATAAACATCAATAGACCCCTAATAATGAAATGCCGACACTTGGTCTTCAATCAAAGAGATCCGAAACCCAACTTAATCCTCGTAATATTGCTTACGCTCCCATGAACTTTTTCCATCTTCATGAAAAAATTACGAGACTTCATGTTTCCTAAAACCTTTCGGTGCATATAACAAAATTTGTGTCGCGTCGTCAAGTTAAGGTGCAACTATGAGTAGATGAAATACTTACCATTAATGTGAGGCTCACACATCTTTCAGTGGAGCAGAATGTGAGGTATGCTTCTGGTTCTTGGATAGATCTGCTTCTTGGATAGAAAGTCGGTGGTCCTTCAACAGGCTCAACGTCGGCAACCCTGATAAAAGGAATTGCAGAGACAGTGAATTATGATTTACTGTCAATTCATCATATCTCGTACATACGCCAAAACTTTTCCACCATAAATATACGGAAGCATAAAAAGGGCTTTTGAATCAAAGTGCCACCAACTCGACAAGCATCCCGAAATTCGTTAGCGGCATCGTCAAACATCAGCGTAACATGTACACGTAAATAAGCTGTAATAGTCCCCCATAGGTAGAAGTGAATGTTTTAATTGGTTAGTTACAAGACTTGACTGCATGGCTCTAATTGAACTCTATGAAGCGGACGATTTATCAGTCATGTTAAATTGACAGACAGTAGCTTTTACCACTCCACATAATTATTTGGTGGATTTGTAGCTGTTTTGACAATTGCCACTTCCTGGTTTTTCTATTTGATGAGTACAGATAATGGACATGAATAAGTATTTATTTTCAGAAGTCAGAACAAATAAACCAAGGCAAATTTGTATCTGAGACGAAGTTCAGTAGGTTCCAGGTCTGAATATAGAGCCAGAGATACAGTGGATATGAATTGATAAGGAGAAGACCATTTTCTGAGAATTGGACAGGCTGCTTCAAAATCACGTATCAAATCCATGTGTTAAGATGCACTAAAAGAGTTGGAAAATACCTCCACATTACAATGTAAGGCCATTGTTCGTGACAAAATAATTGCTACTAGGAAGAATGAATTAAGTAAAGTCTCGGAAAAAGGATTAAGTGATCTATTTTATATGAAGTAAATTCAAGTAGAACAATTCAATTTCACCCCCTACAAAGAAATACGAACATGATAAACAGAACCAGGTACAGAAATGTCAAAACAATCATTTTAAGAAGCAAAAGGAGAAAAGAAGTAAACCTGGGTACATCAAACCGCGTGATCGTTCCTAGGACTTCAGGTAAAGTTCAAGTCACTTAACAGGCAGTTGCCTTCGGTTAGAGTTTCTTTTCCATGGTGGAGATCAAGGGTTTCACGAATTCGTATGAAACAGAATATTGATAATGCATCTCTAATCAAACTTATGTTATATCTAATACTTGAAGGAGTCCAAAAAGAGACCAAGCGATAGCCCAGCCTTCCAGTAATTGAATATGATGATTAAGTTCTTTATTTTGTCCACAAAATTTAGAGAATACTTATACATAAGAGCCCCAATCCCCTCCACAAGAGCCATGGCCAAAGCAGCAGACAGCACATCCCAGTCTCCTGTTTGTCCAATCGCAGTGGCAAAAGCAGTTGCGCAATAGAATCCCACCAAGAAAGAGAATAATTTGACGGGAAGGTTTCTCCTCAACTCCTTTAATCTAGTAATCAAAATAACTCGAACAGTTTGGATAGCCCTGATAAGCCGAGTTCCACCACGTGAGTCATTTGCAGAAGAAGAAGAATTTAGCCTACTGCCATCGGTTGCACTTCTAAGAGACCATGTCATCCTTCTACATGATTGTATGTAAACAAGTTTCAGCTCATGCAATGTATAAAGCATGCCAAATTCATTTGGGAAAAAACAGAATATTGGAGAATAATTATCATCGAACTGTTTTTTATGTAGCTAGACATGATTCTTTAAGTAGTAAACAAAAAACCATATAAAACAGCACGGTCTAAAGACCCACTTGAATTTGTCGACCGTAAAAGATTGACCCTTGGCAACGGAAAACGTCAGCAGAAAGGGCGTGGGCGTCGATTTGCCAAAGGAAAAAGCAACAAGCAACCTTGACTTGGAAATTTTAGCACTCGGGAGTCTGAAACCAGTCAAATTGAGAGACGATGGCATGTTCTTGGATCAAACCATAGAGGAACCCGGAGGCTGCAATCCAGATGTTCAATAAAATAAAAGCAATATCATCGAATTCCTCCATAAAATACAGGGTTCAGAATGAAAAATCAAATTACCAAATCATGAAAATAGAAGATACTACACTCACATTATTAGAAAATAATTGAAGCCCAGATGAAAATTCGTCAAGAAACTCAGTCCCTTCTCAAATCTTGACGCCATAATAACGCCTCCATGAACATCAGATCAAAAAACACAATTATGTTATACTTTAACTGCTAAAAATGATGCGCAGAATTGGAGCCAGTTTTCCATTGAAGAAGAGTAAACGAATGTAAGGTTTGAGAAATGAGGTATGAGATTCACCGGAGAAGAATGGTGTCAACTTTAACCCAAACCAAAACACCACTAACAGGGACCGCAATTGGTGTTTATTCGATTGGTAAACATTGAGAAATGTGGATTTTTGTCAAACATAATATATGAATATTTTTATTTATAAAAGAAAAAAAAATAGACAAACAAATAAGATTAAAGATTTTAGTATTAGCAAATTTTTTTTAAAAAAGAAGTAGAAATTATATGTAATGGAAATTGATGAATTTTTATGTTAGTGGGAAGTTATAATCGTTAGTAGAATAAAGTTTGAAAGAAGTTATTTTTTTTTAAATGTTTTTGTCTATAAATTTTCAGTTAACAATGTTTATATATGAAATTCGACATTGATATAACTAATTCTGACGAAAATAATTTTTATAACATGCTAAAGCTTTATAATATAGTAAAGATTATAAATTTTTTTTTTGGAACAATTACTTTTTGTCTTAAAGACGTTCATCATCTTTTTCAAAATAATTTTTTTCAATGACAAATAAAACCTTAGACAAAAATTTAGAGAGAAAAAATATTTCATCGTAACTAACATAGAACTTTGATGTATAATTTGTTTTTTTTTTTTTTAAATGTTGTCAAAAGACAAAAACTTGTGTGAGACGGTCTCACGTGTCGTATTTTATGATACGGATATCTTATTTGGGTCATCCATGAAAAAATATTACTTTTTATGCTAAGAGTATTACTTTTTATTATGAATATCGGTAGAGTTGATCCGTCTAACATATAAAAATTCGTGAGATCGTCTCACAAGAGACTTAATCTTGTACAAAAAAGGGAAACTTCAAAAAAATCCTCAAAGCCTATTTTAATTTATGCATCAGTTTGAAAGTACTTTTTTTTTAGTATATACTGTCAAGCATTGTTTAGTTTGGACTCCCCAATTCTTTCAAAAATACTAAAATAACCTTCTTCATGACTTTTGAAATCCCCAAAATACCAATGTTATTATATTATTTATTAATTCTTTTTCTTAGTATATTTACAAAATATAATTTCTTGAACATTAAGAGTTAAACAATGTGATCTCAAAGTGGTTAATTTTTTTTTTTTTTTTTTGTGTATACTTCGTTCAATCAAATCTTGATAGCAATTTTTTCAAAAAGTAAATTTCTCCATAACAAGCAATATAAAGATTAGCTTTCGGAGAAATAATTTAATATGTTGATTAAGTTGATAATTTTTTACATCTTTTAAAAAACAATTTACTTGAATGGGGAGAGAGCATAACAAGACGTTGTTTCCTTGGACGATGGTAAAACATAGAGTTGTCAGAATGTGTCAGGCTCGTCCGGTTTACCTGTTCCGTATTGCCAAATAGGAGATTTGGGTTAACAATGTCTAGCTCGTCCAAATGCGGCCCATCCCACCAAATGGTGAATTGTGATGGATTGCTGATCAATCTGTCTCAACCCGTCAAATATAACTAAAAATTGATGGATGGGTTCGTCACGTCCCGTCAAATAGACGGGTTGGGTTCCATCCAAATGACAGGTCGGTCTGTCCCGCTGCGCCAAATGACGGGTTGCGGTCGGTCTCGTCCCGCTACGCCAAATGACGGGTTGCAATCGTCACATCCTGTGACTCGTTTTGACAACTCTAGTAAAATCTATAAAATTATTGAAAAAATGGTAACTTGAAGTCGATGAAAAAGAAATTGAATATGAAAGAGGAAAAATAAGTAGAAATTCACGTGTAAGCCGCATTTGTATATTTAAATAGCCCATGAATTGATATATTATATATAAATCAAATCGACGAGTTTGAAACAAAACAAAGGTCAGACAAAAAGACTGGTCCTGAATGAAACTTGAACAAAATTACTGAAATTAAGACAAAGCCTAAAACCAAATCCTTTATTGCACCTCCCCTTTTTTGTCTAAATCTAAAATATTTAAACTCCAAAGATTTATATAAAGATACATACACGCACACTGATGGATAATTAATTAACTTCTTACAACGTAACAAGCATTCTAAAAAGGGTCACTCAGAGCCATACTTCAATAGCTCCCACCTGAAGGGACGGAAACATGGATGAACTTCAGGCGAGCTTTTGAAGAGCAGCGCGGCACACACACAAATTGCGGCTATTGCCACCATGGACAGCATTGCCGGTTTGTAGATCCTCACGGATGATCTCCAACTTCCATAACCCCCCATTTTCTGCTCACATTGGCTACAACTTCGAGGTCTTTCTGTTTCAAAAGCAACCCCTGACTTACCCAACTTACCCGTGTTTCCGATTTTCTGTTTAGTGGGTACGGTGTTGTCTGGAATGTCCACTACAATGTGACTGTTTAGCAATTTCTTGTTCAGCTTCCGCTGAACTAGATGGATGTAGGAATAATGACCGCGGAAACATGCGTAATCATGAGGTGTCAACCCTGTGCTGTCTTTAGCATTCTTCCATGCGTCGATTCCCACCTGAAAAAGAAAATGTGATCTCTTGAGTTTAGAAACACGTATCTTTCTTAAACATGCCGTGCTTATTAAAAGCATACAAAGGAGGAACATACCGATTTGGGATCTTCAGTTAATGCATCCAATACACTCTCACGGCCATCTAGACAGGCCGCTATGTGAAGAGGAGTCAGCCCTCCTGGCCCAACAGAATCAGGCCTAAACAAATACTGGTCCTCGTCAGCTTGATTAAGTTTTGGTCCCGTTTTGTTCAAAGATTCACTCGGACGGTATTCTAAGAGAAACTCTATCATGGACTTGCTATTTCTCCGGACAGCATGGTGAAGAAGGCCAATGTCCAGCAACGCGAGTAGAATGGAATTGTGTTTCCCCGGATCAACGGCACCATCCAAGAAAATGCTCAAGAGCTTTTCGACTACAGCACACCAGTCATGATCAATGGAGAACTCGATAAGCCACCTGAAACGTTTGAAAGGGAATAGATCCACTTTAGAACTGGATTCACCCAGCCTATACTTCAAACGGTTTCTCTGGAGAAGCCAACCCAATTCGTTCATGAACTCCAAAGCTTGGTTCCTAGTCTCTAATTTATTTGTATCTCCATCGGTGACTCCAATGATGCTCTCTAGGGTACAAATTTCTAAACAGACATCCTTCTCTGCAACGATGAAGGGAAAGAAGCTGCTGCTGAGACCATGGTCTTCAACCTAATATATATGAGTACAAACAAAATTTATTACATATAAAGGGTGAGCATGCATCAATTAGACTGTAATTTCACAAAACTCTTAATAAAACAAACAAAATATATTTTTTATTTGGGCATCAAAGCAATGAATACATCACCACCTCAATAAATCCCCTTCCAACTATATTTGGCATGGTGCAAGAGAAGTTAAGGGATTGAATCTCATCATGCTCCGTGAATGACTCTGCTACTGTTCTAGCACCACAATTTTCCTGAGCCAGATATTTTCCATCTATTTGGCATAGCAACCTGGACCAAAAAAACAAGTGAATGATATAAAATTTCTTCAGGCAGTGTTCGGATTCTTTATGAATTTGGATTGAAGGATTTCAAGTCCATTGCATATACTTGAGTAAAAATAAATTAATTAAGTATTTCAAATTCCAAATCTTAGTCCAACAAAATTTTGTATACAGTATTTGAAATCATCTGCACCTATATCTCATTTCGAATCAATGTATTTTCAGATATTTTGATTTCAAATCCTCTTTTAAATTCAAATACCTCCACAAGACGCAGCCTTAAATTTTCCAGAACTTCATAAAAGAATGAACGATTCAAACAACCTTGTCTAAACCAAGAGATTGATGCATGTAAAAAGAATACCTTGAAGTTACAAGGGAAAAATTGATCCCTTGGACAAAAAACTGAACACTCTCTGAGGCACAGACGGCAATAGGACTGATACTTGAAATTCTGCAGCTTTGATGATATTTTAGATGTGACGGTGTGTCTAGAACAACCTGGCCTGTGATCAGATGGAATTTTTCAGTGTTATTGACATTCAAAGATTTTCCATTTCTCGGAAACAGAAAACAATTTGAAACAAATAATAGGACCAGAAAATAAAATATACCGTCGTAGACAAATGAGATGTGATTCTGTACTTGAGAGTATATCCATCCAGTTTTCCAAAACGAATCGTTAGATGAATCAAAAAGCCTCCTCAAACTGGAATATAGATCACAGTACAGCTGGAGGCCAAAATAATTGTGACAGTTAGAAGTCGTTTTCTTAAAAGCTGTATTTATTCCCTTTTACAATAGCTCACGTAATCAAACTAATCAACATCCAGTTTGATTATTCATGTGCTTACAGTCTCACTGCACTCTAACTCGATTATTAACTTCCAACAATTCTGGCTGAATAAAAATTTACCTCCTCCCACATGGAATTATCCATACGTAGGTATATCGTCAGTATGACGCAACCAGGTCGGATGTAGCTTTCTATCTCTGTAGGACTATTGGATAGCCAATCAAGAATCTGAAATCAATTGAGTAAATTTGAAGTTCCAAACCACAAACGCGCAAATTTAAGTCATTGTTAAAATATTTAACCTTGAAAGCCAGGAACAAACCTGCTTTCGCACAACAAGAGGGAAATCACTTGGATCTTTCCCAAAGAGTTTAAAAACAATCCGATCTGTGCGACTCTGCGATCAAATTGAAAATTCTGTCACAATGAAACCCAACAAGAAATGGTATCTCAATGCAAAAACTACTTGAAGTTATTTCTTCCGTCCAACAATTAAAGCATTCAAAACATGGTTATCAAATAATAATACTTGATACCGCACAAGTTTAAGAGGCACTAGAAGTTGTGGTGAGGAGAATATCATATCCTAGTTCGGGAGCTGAATGCACAGTTTGATCAAAATGAAAGATTATATATGTATTCTAGTCATATGAAAACATGAAGATATAAGGGGTTGGGTTCTAAAATAGAAGCTTTCAATGTAGTCCTGCCGAAATATATAAAAGCTCTACAATGATTTTAGTTAACACCTGCTCATCCCCACTGGATGTAGATGGCGAATGGCTTGAAGTAGAACCAGAATTCCCACTGTTCTGAGCAGGAAAAGAATTTCGAGAATCTTTATACAGCCAAAATGACCTAGAAGGAGATACATTCCCTGTATTTTCTGGGGCAACAGTGTCCTCAAGACCGTCCATGCAGTCTTGTGAATCATCATAAACATTATTTAAGTCAATGTTACTCAGTTTTATCCTTTCTATTGGAGTATCAGAAGCATTTGCTTTGATCGAGTTGCTAGCCTTGTTTATTAAAGTAGATGCATTGTCTGTAATTCCACCTTGAGAATTATCAACCAGCATCCTCTTTTGTGTCAGATCAGATGCAGATACGATCACACCCTGCCCAGCATTTCTACTAAGGTCCTGCAGATAATAATAGTCAGAAAACTAACCAAAAAACGAGAATATTCAAGTCTTTGGGACCTTAGGCACCTTTTCGGTTTCCAGATATTTATCCACGTTCTGCAAATCCTGAGAAACAGGTAACAATGTAGCAGGGTTCCTTTCACCAGTTGTACCAACAAGATTTGCAAGGTTTCTTAGGAGATGAGATAGCAAACCCTGATTCTCTGTTTGATCTGAGTCATTGGCTGCAAAGTAATTGAGTGAGACAATTCATGATGAGTCACAAGAACTTGAGTGAATATAGAACGTCCTAGATGAATAAATTTAAAAAGACAAAACAAGAAAGACTTAAGAAACAGGTTTGGACATAGAACACAAAAAATCAAACAGGAGGAAAAAACACAATGAAAACATGGAAGCACGAGTGATGGTGTGGAATTGAAGCACCCACAGGTCCCTATAACATCCTTCTAATAGACAATCAATCACACGACTTCTTATAATTAGATGTGTTTGGCTCGAACATAGGTAATGAAAAAATGTCATATAAATTTCCTGGACTCTGGCTGATACATATCAAAGCTGACAGTAGTTGAAATAACTGAGCTTTATCTACGTTCCAAAATCTAATTTGAACCCTACAACTAATTAGCATCTACTGTGCAGATTGTAGCGATGCCAAAATTTTTCTTGGCTTGACCTAAATGATTATTGTTGGCCATGTACCTCCTTCAGTCAACACATATTTTGTTTAAAAGGAGAGAACAAAGAAAGGAAAACGTAAAAAAAGAAAGAAAAGAATAATTGCAGCATAAAATGCATCCTACTCTAGTTTGGTGATTGCACTTAAATAGTAGTTTATTTATAGATTTCAACAGGCACGTGGATGATACTCCAATGCATATAAACTCCCTTTATCCACGTCTACTATCTAGATAGCATAACTTAACTGAAGCAAGTTTGATTCTCAGAAAGTTGCTTTATTTCATCTTAGTCCCACTACAAAAGTTTTTTTTTCTGACAGGTGATTCTACTTTCAGGGATCCGGTAGTTCATTAAGATTAAACAAGTATGTGTTACCCATCAAAAAAAGAAACACGAAAATATATACAGCAACTAGACTACATCCATGAAATGCTCGATCAAATTTTCAAATTAAGCTAGCTCTTTTTCACATAATGCAGTCAAACGGCTAAGATAGTGCCGCATAACAAATAATTTAGTCAGATAGTAACTTACAATGTATATTGGAGAGTATCTTTAGCAGACTAATTAGTAAATAATTACTTCCCCGCTCATCATTAAGAGTTGCTGCATTCACAACATTTTCAGGATGAGTTTTCCTTCGCCTTTTGTTGTGACCTGCCAATCGCCTGCGACAACTCCTCTTCCCTTCATCAAACTCTTCCAGAACATGAAACCTGGAGAAAAATTAATACTATCTTAAAAATCACAATGGCATACTAACCAGTGGTTCTACTATTACTTGATTTTATAGCAGACTTCCAAATAATTTCAGAATGCATACACAGTCCAAATATACAACACAAGGCAGCATAATTCTGAGGAACGTATCTAGATTAGTGAACGTGGAGTGAAAAGGTATTAGAGGTGAGGAGTTAGATAGGAACTGCTGATCCTACGGTTTATGGGCAATGCTAACAATCCTTCCACAAAAATATTTAGATGAAAGAGTGACCTGCTGCACTGCTGACAAAACCGCTGCATAGCATTTCCCACTAAAGCTTTGGTAGCCTTAGAATGCACATCACAAACTTTATGCCGTTTGTGATAATCTTTCGCGTTGCTCAAGTCCGCCTTACAATCCTCCACTTGGCAAACCGCACGACTAGATGGTACTCCTGAAATTTTGGTCTTCTTACTACTCTTACCTTCTGACTTGTCTACATCCCCTTCCGTGACAGGATACATTTGTCCACCTAGCTTCAGATTCAGTGATCCACACTCTTCATTCACCTTTTCGGTTTCAACCTCAACACCCCTCCTACGTTTGTCCAACTCAGCCCGTTCTCTCTCAATTCCATCTGACCCCGATGAGAAACTATAGGAGGCTCCGTTATACGCCGGAATTTCTGATCCAGCCGGAAAGAACTGTTTACTTCTACAGTCTGATGGGACAGAGTTCAGAGGAGCAGCCACAAACAAATCGCCATCCCATATCCAGTCATTCAAATCCCATTCCACACTCCTTTTTCCCATGGCCTTCAAATCGGGAGCCACTGGACCAAAGAATTGATGCAACTTCCCACCAAACTTCGTCTCCATTTATGAAAATCCAAACCACCACAAAAGCCAAACTTCAAAACGAGAGAAAGTAAACAGAGTTCCAAGAATCTATATTCACAAAAATAAGGGCAAAGATTGAATCTTTCCTGTGGGTCTACAGTAAGCTGATTAAATTCAATTTTCGATCAGCCTCGCTAGTACCCCAGAAATTCAACAAGAGCACGATGACACATCCATGGATCCAAACAAGAACACCCCACGATCCAAAATAACTCTAATCTACCATTGAGATCGATTCGGGGTACCACATAACGGACAGACCACATCTCCCAACACTTTAACCCAAAAAGACTTTACCTTCGATCAAATACAAAAAACCCAGTATGTATCCTTTGAGGCCCGTCTTTGTGGATATCGGGTATTTCTTTTTCCCACTGCCTGTACAACATATGATAAGATAGGACTAAACCTTCCGACAAAACCGAAAGTGAGATTCGATCTGCGATGTTTCAGCTCTGACCGAAAGATCACCGGCGATTTAGAGCTCCACAATACAGAAGAGAGAGAGAAAACCCGAACCCGCGTTCTATCTATTATCAGGGTCAGAGGAAAACGTAAAAAAAAAATGGAG
Organism: Primulina huaijiensis; assembly: GCF_012295235.1. Classification (NCBI taxonomy): domain Eukaryota; kingdom Viridiplantae; phylum Streptophyta; class Magnoliopsida; order Lamiales; family Gesneriaceae; genus Primulina; species Primulina huaijiensis. Next base: position 20,027,180 of record NC_133314.1, on the reverse strand, counting down.
TACGCGATACAAAAAAATAACCTACAAGTACAATAACATTTGCTAGTATAAAAGGTACAAAAAAATTTGACCCCAGCTTCGCGGAATCTACAGCCCCCACATTCCAGTTCCCTCCGTCCATTGCTTGTCTCTACTATCAACAGTAAAAATTGAAAAGAGAAGTTAACTTGAGGAAATTTTGCATTTACCAGTGAATTGAATCTGCTCTGTTATGTTTGTATGTGAAAATATGGAGTGGAGTTGTATTGGTGGCAATTTTGATTCTTTATCAGCTTCCGCGCAAGCTAAATTTATTTTATAAAAAACTATAGTTGATGTTAACGGTATAATTTTAACAATTTAAATTGTATTGACAGTTCAAATTTCACGTGAATAATTATCGTACCCATTAGTGATCGTGCATTGTTAAATGTTATTTAAATTTGTTTTTTCAAAATATTTTGATGGAATAAATTGTTGATATAAGAAAAAAAATTTATTGACATGCAAGCGTGAGTGATCATTATAATCGTTCGAATAAAGTTCCTTTGATCTTGGAAAAACAAGTTGATATGCCCATTATCTATATTATTATTAAAAAAAATCATAAAAACTCATCTGAGACAGTATCATTGGACAATTTTGCATACATATATTATATTTGGTTCATCTATGAAAAAATATTATTTTTTTTGTCAAAAATATTAATTTTTTATTGTGAATATAGATAAGATTTAAAAAATATTATATATGAGCATAGATTAACTAGGTATCATACTCTTGGAATGTAGCAACAAAAAAAATATAGCATGCCCTTTATTCAATTAGCTAATAGTATGTCAAAATGATTATGAATTATTTGATGGGTAAATTTGAGCAAGTTGCAAAGTGGTTTAATGTAGTAAGCATGTGTGGGGTTGGGAGAGAGTACATAGAGATAGTGACTCTTCAGCAAATAAAAAGAGATGCCTCTCAATAATACCCAACTTCTTCTGCATCCTTCATTTTCTCAATTTATCTTCATTCAATTATCTTTCTTTATGTTATTTTTTTCAAAAAAAAATATTAATATTGACATGTTAATATTTCGATTATGTTATAAATTTTTTTAGGGTGAAATTGAAAAGAACATAAATGAAAGGTAAAATGTGGATTTTAGTCTTGTATATATTTGAGCTTAACTTTTTTAGACATGTATAATATGCTGAATCATTATAGTCGTGTGACTATATTTCGATTATTAATTTTAGTTATTATCATAAAAAATCATGTGATAAATTACTAGTATCATCAAGAAATTGTTGTGATTACGTGGTTTAAAAAAATTCACAATGATTTTTATGTCAAAAGTATTATTTTTCACTCTAAATATGAATCAAATCGATCCATTTGACGCGCAAATCCATAAGAATATATCACAAGAGATATACACATATTATCATATTATATTAGGAAAAAACTTGCGTGAGACGATCTCACAGGTCGTATTTTGTGAGACAGATCTCTTATTTGGGTCATCCATGAAAAAATATTACTTTCTATGCTAAAAGTATTACTTTTTATTATGAATATCGATAGAGTTGACTCATCTCATAAATAAAAATTCGTGAGACCGTCTCACAAGAGATCTACTCATTGTATTATTATCTTTTAGAGTAGGTAGCAGTTTTATCAATGGTTTGGAGTTTGATTTCTCTTATTAATATTTTTTCGGACGATTTTGTCACATGTGACTTACACAATATAATTTATTTAGCTAACATAAGTTGTAGGATATTGGACTACGTAAAAAATTTACCTAATGCACATAAAAAATAGCGGAAGCGATATAATCAATTAATTTTCATTTAAATTTCAGTTTAGATTTTATTATATAATCAATAATTTCGGAAAAGAACGTTGTAATAACATACATGATAAAATACAAAACTCTCACCAATCGGTTGACCAACACTCAGTTTTTTGGTTGCATCGACACTAGTGTCCATTTGGAACAATGGGCCATTTTCCCATTTTTGGACAACAAATAATGGAGTATTTTTTTGGAGTTAATACTTTTTAGGGTATGTCTTCCGTGTAATAGTGAGACGGATCGATCTAATTTACATACAAGACGTAGCCAAAAAAGAATTCGATTTTGAGGTGGATAAGTGGGAAAATATGGGGGTTGTCCCCGTCATACGATACACAATAATTATTATATTCATTTCGTTATTTGGTTAAAACACCAAAAATTATTACAACACAATTTCGAAATATTTCTAATGTTCTAAAAATGGTTTGAGTTAACAAAGTTAAAAAATAAAAGGTAAAAAATTATAATTTACGAACGAATTTTTCAGATATAAAATAAATAATATATTTAACCAAATATACATTACAAGTTGATGTTGATGTTGATGTTCTATAAATACTTAATATTATATTTTGTAGTCTAATCACCCACTTTGATATTTTCTTTATAGAAAAAATTCAAAAATTATTCTCATTTTTTAGTTTTACTAATTTGCATATCATATTTAGTTATTTACTCATTTGTTATACAATTTACTATTTATTGGATTTTGGACAAAGATTCAAATTTTTTTTTTTGGTTTTACGTTGATTTGTTAATTCAAATCAAGTTAAATTTGGTCAAATAATTTTATTACTGGACAACATTCAATAAACCAAAAACTTGTACTTAATAATATTTTTAAGCATGAGCCTAAGTTAAATAATTTTTATCAATATATATAAAAAAGTAAATCAAATATACTATATGTTCGGAAAATTCGACCTCGGGCCGAAACTCATCCCAGCCTTTTAGGCGACTCCGTCCCTTTCTATCTATGCAATGAAAAATAATATTTTTGATATAAAAAATAATATTTTTCACTAAAATAATAATATATTACACTATATATATTTGACATAAAAAATAATATTTTCAACTCAAAACCGCATATAATAACAATATTTCTTGATAACATAACTGATATCTTATTTTGGTCAAATATTTTTAACTTACATGATATTTTTCACAACATAACTAATAAAAATGATATTTTTGCAGTAAGAAATAATGTTTTGGACATAAAAGACTCGATAATTATCTATGTTATGCCGATTTAAGCATAATGTTGGAACGATTTAAAAATTTTGAGTTGCAATTAAGTATTTTGTTAAAAACTGAAGTGTTGGAAATGAGATTGTTAATCTCTAACTTTTTTTTAAATCATTTTTAGAGAAACAAATAAAACCAATAATGAGTTAGGTTTACGATGAAAAATAATGAAACTAGGAAGAATTGAAAACGATGTGATTAATATTAATACTAGGAAAGCCGAAAAAGTTGATAGGCCATTGGTTGTCTGATTTAGTAGGAGATTTTGAATACTAGGAGGGGAGGGGAGGGGAGGGTATGGATAGGATGATTACTAGAAAGCACGCTAACCCGGTGCGATTGATTACTCCACATTTGTTACTCTGCTGCCGGCTGCTAGCTCACCCTCTGCCACTGCGAACTTTTGTCAAATCTGAATCTTTTTTTGAAATATAACCCCCCCCCCCCCCTTTCTTCTAATTCACGGTTCTACACGGTATGCATCCATACACAGCTGGTGGATGTGTGGCCCGGACTTCGATGTAGGAGGTAAAACTCGGAACCCACTTCCCCTTTCCTTCGGATTTTCATTGTATTGTTCAAGATTTCATCTTTGCAGTTTCTTTGTTTTTGTAGTGTGCGTGGCTGCGTGCCTTTGTATCTGTGGAAAAAGATTCAGTTGTTTTCCTCGATTTGATTTACGTGATTTTGTTTGTAGTTCTTTTTCCTTCATTATCGGGTGCGATGTATTGCTAAGGTTTGTGGGCTGTTGTAAGAGGGTAAGAGCTTTTGGGGAAAAACTGTTGAGGTTGAGAAACGGGAAACTAGTTGTCTTACAGCTATGCCTTATTCATCACCATTTATACAGTTTAATTTATGTCCTGCAATTTGAATGTAAAGTGATAGTGCAGACACAAATAAGCATAGGTTACGGGATCAATCTAGTGAATCCTAAGTAAAAACAACAGCAGTTTATGAATGAAACTGATCTCACGTGGGCGTGATTTTTCCAGATACTGCTATAGTGATGCAACTTGAGATTGCTGATTGTCTTAAATCTTTGTCATTCATTCATGAGTATTAGTTCTTTTCGCATGTTCAGAATCTCAGATGACTGAATGCGTTGCAAGATATTATCGAATGCGCATATTATCTGTGAAATCATGCATAATGATATTGTGTGTACTTTCTTTCTCAATCACGACACTACATGTTAATCTCCTTCGTTGGTCTTTCTCAGCTTACTCCCTGGGCATGCTGTTTTTTTCCTTTGATATATCTGGACAAGTTTGAGGCAGAGGGCAATTTGAGGACTGGGATCTGTTTAAATTGGCCAGAATCAGATGTAAATCCGTGATATCGTGAAGATTGCCCATGATTGTGGAACTACTACCTGATCATTCTTCTTCTGATATCCTCATTTCTGGTTAAGCATGTTGGAGATCATCTGTTTTTATTGCTGAGTGGAGCTTGATCCTTCTGAGGACCCAGTGCAGCAGAAGACCGCAGTAAAATGATAAATAGATCATTAATCTTAACATATTTCTACCTTCTAATCTACATTACACTTTCATCTGGAGTTATTTTATATAACAAGGTACTTGATTTTTACTAATAATTTCTGACACTCAGCTCTTTCCCTTGTGTAAAATATGTGCAATGTTCCGTTTCTATGATGACACCGACAGAGCCCCATTATACAACTTTTGAATCAAAGTGACATTTACTCATGTTGAGCATAGATTTTCGTTTCATAATTTATTAATGCTTTCACAAGTTTGGTCTTTCTCACTTACTTTATAGTTAGTTGTCTTGCCCCCATTTTCATTTCATAATTTGTTAATGCTTTATCATGGTTGCTATTGATGTGCACTGACATTGACTTTTGTAGTGGGTTCTTTCACCGAAATACTTTAACTTTCCATTTCCAATAACACTTACTATGATACATATGGGATTCTCCGGTGCAGTGGCATTTTTCCCTATTCGCGTCTTCAAGGTACGTCTACCTGCCGCATGTTAACTATAAAAATTCCCTTATCATTTGGTGTCACCAAATCATGCTGTGCCATGAGAAAAACATGCGTATTGATATCTTACCCATATTTATTTAAAACCCCAAGGAAAATCCGCCTCAACTGTAACATTTATTTTCATATTGGATATTTTACCATTAACATAATATTCTTTGTACTCCTGCATTTTAGAATACTAGGAATGATCACGTGCGATGCACGTGGGTGATTAATAAT
>NC_133314.1:19939394-20021764 GCF_012295235.1 Primulina huaijiensis | reverse complement strand
ATTCGTCTGCTGTGATTTAGGTTAGGATTCCAGTGCAAGGGGAACAAAGTAGGAAAGCTTGATTTGATATTTGCGCGCACACACACACCAAAGTAGTAAAGTTTGTTTTGATACGAAGACACACACACACACACACGACCTTCCAGTGCAAGGGGAACCAAAGTAGGACAGTTTGATTTGATATGCGCATACATACACACACTAACCAAAGAAGGAAAGTTTGATTTGATATGCACACACACACGCGTGTCTTTATTATATATTTCTACATTTATCAATTATCATGATTATGGCTTTACATTATTGGACATGATGATGTTGGACAAAACAATATCAATCTTTAGAGTATGTTCTTTCAAAGGTGATCGGTTGGCTAGTGCTGTGGAGTAATTCCGTGTCCCAGTCCAACTCCTCATCACAAAATGTTGGAAACACCTCATAATATCAATGTTTGGATGATTCTATTTATTTTTTCTTACTTGACATGATCTTAACCGAATTTGCTGCAGGTCGTGTCTCCAGTTAAAATGACTTTCCGCATGTATGAGGGTTATTCCACTTTATATTTATTCTTATTTTTCCTATATTAATCTTATGTTCCTATAAATATTTTTTTTGGTCTTCTTATTCTCCCTCTTGGGTTGCAGATATGCATCTTGGGTGATCCCAATTAGTGCCTTCTTCGCATCAATTCTTTGGTACGTACTTAACAGTGACGATATAGAATTTTAAACCAATCGAACATCCAAAACACGTGAAATGAGGAAATTTGAACCTTATAAATGAAGGAATAATTTTTGAGAACGTAATAGAGAATCTGAGAGATTGGACCACCAAACATGAGGAATAAAGAAATGCATTAGTTATTGAAGTGCATGGAATTAATGCATAGCATGATGGTCCATGTATAGTGCCATATACAGTGAACTTGTGGGGGAACACTTAAAAGATTTTTGTTTCTTTCTCACTATTTTCTTATAATGCGATCAAGAGCATCAAAATCATAGAAAAGGTTACGAGAAATGGGAAGGGACTGAAAGGAAACTCGTGATTTTCATATCGAAGGTTTTTCCACATCACAAATTTATTTACACCGATGCACCTACAGAGAATGCTAAATTTCTTGACAGTACAGAGGCTGATAAAATCAACTATTCCTGAAAACTATAGCACTAATGACTCTTCCTATTTTCCACAGGTTTGGTAACACTGCTTACTTGCATATATCAGTGGCTTTCATTCAGATGCTTATGGCCCTTAGTAAGCAAAAAAAACAACCCATGGATGATTGGATATCATTATTAATGTTTTTCAAATCTAAGGGAAAAAAATCTATTCTTGCAGCGCCTGTGGCAACATTTACTGTGGCTGTTTTGTGTGGTACCGACGAACTAAGATGGGACGTGTTTTTTAACATGGTTTTGGTCAGTGTTGGAGTTGTCGTTTCCTCTTATGGGGAAATTCATTTTAATGTGATCGGCACAGTTTATCAGGTTACGGGCATATTTGCGGAAGCTCTGAGACTGGTCTTGACTCAAGTTCTTCTACAGAAGAAGGGCTTGACTCTAAACCCCATCACAAGCTTATACTACATCGCGCCATGCAGTTTCATATTTTTGTTTGTCCCTTGGTACTGCCTGGAGCAACCTGGGATAGAAGTATCTCAAATTCAGTTTAATATGTGGATCTTCTTTTCCAATGCCATTTGCGCTCTATTGTTGGACTTCTCAATCTTCTTAGTGATCGGCAGACGGTTCGAGTTGCCGGTGTTCTCAAGGACTGGATACTTATAGCCCTCTCAACACTGATTTTCCCAGAATCAATGATCACTGGTCTGAACATTATTGGCTACGGCATTGGTAAACATATTTTCACCGTCACATTAATTGAACTCTAAACATGGCCTCTCATTCTAGCTGATAAAATTTTCATTCAGCGCTTTGTGGTGTAATCTTGTACAACTACTTGAAGGTGAAGGAGTCTTCTCAAAACGTGCCTTAAAGGATTACAAAGGTAACATTGAATCCGAAAACACTATTTTATCTACGGTATGTTAGCTTAGATTCCTTGGTCGGTTCAGGATTGGTTGTTCGAAAAGAAGTCATCCGATGTATACAGAACAGATGGTAGCAGCATTGGTGATGCTGACAACGAGGTTGTAATAGACGAAGAGACGCCCCTGGTTCCTCCCAGTTCATCGTCCAGGTTGTCTCATGTTGGAAGAACTCAGATGCAGCAAAGTAGTCGTAATGTATGAACCAGTACAACTCAATTTTTTAACATTAGTCAAAAGTACATGCCTTTAACAGTCTATTTTCTATTATTTTGATTGTAAATTCCTTGCACGATGAGGTTTAACAAGTAGCCGTTTGTCGATGCACATTCATTGCATGCAATAATCATCAGTCTACTCTATAACTTTTATCTGGTGACTAATTAATTCGAGGCGTTATAAAAAGAAAATTAGAGAATATTCACCATTGCCTGTACCATCAGCTACCTGAAAATGACACAAGGGAAAAAGAATCGAAAAAAGCATAAATAAACAAGATGGACATAACCATTTGTTCTCGTCACTCATAACATCTCGTTTATTATACATGATGAATAACAGCAATCAAGCAGAACGGAAAAAAGAACAAATAACGGATTAACAAGCCACTCATGCTATACATGTGTATCGAATAAATTATCGTACAAATATGCACATCTCAAGTAGGAAGTTTTGAAGAAAATTAAGACACAAGGCAGCACAAATTGGGTCATTAAGGGAAACTCGTGAAAACTTGGATGGTATTGTAACCCTTCAATGAAAAATTTACCAAAAATGGTGCGCCGGCCTTACATACAATAGTCTCCTTGTTGTTGGAGCCGGAGGAGCCAATCCAGGAATATCCTGTATGCTTTTGTTGTTGGGATTCACTATCTAAGAAACACACAACTCTCATGCAATCAATACTGGTGGAGAGTGCATAAAGTAGAACTAAAACTAATAATACATATTAAAAAACGAAAATTAAAGTAACAAAACACATTCTTAAGTTGATACGTGCCCCAGATAATCTGGGCAGCACATAGTGCAGTAAAGATTAATGTTAAAAATTCTAGACGCGCTAAAAAAATTATGTCACATAACATCGAGTTTGTCTGTCACAATTAAATAACAAAATCAAGATTCTAAAAAAACTTATGTCAGTACACAAGCAAATGTGAAGGATAGATATTAAATGGTATTTCAAGTATCATTCAAAATCTCATTAGCTGAGGGGTGCTTAAAGCATACCTTAAGCCTTAAATATGTGCCAAGGTGTGAGTATGTAACTAAAAGAAACTACGCCTTGACATGTCAACATTTTATAAACTCATAAGAGAGTCTTCAACATACAAGACTATTAGATGTGAAGAAGGATATACAAGAAAAAAGATTCCACATTTCTTATCAATGAGAAATCATTATCATTAATATCAAAAGTTTACTTCTCATATTTAAAAATGGCCACGTGACACGGATAGTATAAATGGAAACCAACTTGTGAGCAGCTTGAAATCAACTAATATATTGATTTTGAAAAATGAATACTGTGTTAATGTCAAATTTAAAGTCCAAAAACTAAATACCTTCACGATGATTATGGCAATAACCCCACATACAATCAGAAAAAGAAACATCATGATGCATTTATCAGTTGCCACCTGGAAAACAAGAGAACTTGATATCAATAAAGTCAATAAAAATTAGAAATCTAATGAAGTATACACATGAGAAAAACTAAAAATTAGACCATCTGTATAAAAAAACCCAACCCAATAAGCATCTCAAAATATTCAATTTTCTTAGGTTTGACCAGCAATTTTTAAACACATAGCTACCCGTAGCCTCTCACGTGGACACAGGCAGTTTCATTTTGTATAGAATTTTCAAGGTGTTGCCTTGTAACATCGTATAAAAATGACATGGTCAAGAAAAGAAGATGATGTTTCCAGCAGATGTACCTGCCTACCAATCTCCTTAACAAGCTGGGATGCCTTTTTGATAGAGAACTGGATGGTGTCCAGTTCATTGACAATGCGACCCATTTGTTCAGTCTGCCATATTTAAAAAGATAGATATGATTTGGCAATGCAATATTCGAGGACAATAAAATAAAGTGAGCACAAAATTTCACTCACTTGGCCCTTCAAAGTAGTAGCGGTCTGTGTTCCCACTTCGATTGTTTGATGAACCACCTAAATAATCACAGAATTTAGAAAACTTTCAATCTATAAGAATTCAGCATGTACTTTCATCTACCTGCTTGGAGCGTTCAATGGCTTGGTCAGTTTCATCCATTCTCTTCGTGCCAGCATCGATAAGCTCCTGATTTGACATTTCTATATTAATCCATGAAAATGGAAGGTGAGATATCAGCAAGGCACAAGGTGATTGAAAACTTTTTTTTGCCTAATATTATATGCAGATTACAGTTCAACAGTATAGCATTCATATCAAATCAGGTAATCACCACGGTGATTATACTAAGTAGAATGACACTGTTAGCTGCTTCTCTGATTTCAATAATAAGAGTACCAATTCAGGTTCCACATTGAATCGAGAAGCAAAGGTAGACCATAGACTGTGTTATTACCATTCTCATTTATAAAGCATTAACTAAAGTTAAGATGAAGGATCTTAAGGACAGGACACAAAATATTTTAGGCAGAAGTGGTTAGATTCAACAAAAAATAAGCATGAAGTAAATAATAATGAATCAGCCAAACAATGGATTTAAAATTTCAACGAGACCAAACGAGAGCACGGGGAGGTATTCTCATGAAAGAAAGAAATGAAAACAAGCAGGGGGGTAAGGTAAAACTAGGTTATAGCAAGCCGACAGAGGCCATGGATTTAAAAACTTTTTAAGCATATGGAATCATCAAGGTTTTGAACATAAAATATTTTCTGAACATAACAATTTCGCTAAAGAGAGGAATAAGATATCCCAATATGGCGGCGCTTTATAGATGAGTTAACAAGAATTTTTTAAAAAAAACAAACAAACGTGGATTTAGATTAACAGTTTGTGTCTGTACATGAGTACATCTATCAACGATAATATAATAGGCGGCAGGCGCCATTCTTTCCCTTTTTACTCATAGAAGGTAACTTCAACAATGCAATCCAACTAATTAATAAGAAAGGCAGGGTATGGACCTGATGTCACTTGAACGTTCTCATCATCTGTAGGCTCAATTCCACCAGCTCCCATATCGAAGAGTTCGACCCTCTTATTTCCAAGAGAGCTCATGTACCTGCACCACCATTGCAAGATAGACATAGGAAAGAAGAAAAAGCAAAGAAGAAAGACAATATGGACAGGGAACTGATTTTTCATATCAAAGATTACATCAATGTTTCCAAAATTTCACAAGCAATCTTTCATTATTGTTTATAAAGAAACATCATCATCATCATGCATCAGAATCACGCTTTTCCACTTTGAACTTCCTGTCTTGGTTAAACAAGTAAAAAAGGCAAAAGTAAAACGGATGCCATTTAATTTGGAAACATCACTGCCCTTTCTTAACTCTTCACTGGAAGAAAATATAGATGGACACATGCCTTAAAACTCACACATTGAGAAGAAAAAAGGGAATGCAATATGAAGCTAGTTACAAATACTCTTTCCTACTTTGAAGAATTTGTCTACATTGAACAAGCACATAAAGGAAAACTAATGCAATATAATTTGGAAACATAACTTTCCTTTATTACCCCCTCCTTGGGAAACATATGTAGGTGCATTCATGCTTTAAAACTTTCAAGTATTAAAAAATGACCAGGGATGCAATCAAATCTACAACATCTCATGATTTGAATAATTGTTAAAGAGAAGAAACTTCCCAAGAAAATAGTATCTGAAATTATTAAAATGACACGGAAAAGCATTGTGCTTATGTGGCATGGATTTGATTTAAATCATGCTTAAAGATCATGAAGGACAAGTACCAGCTTCCCATTGGAAAATAGAAAGACCTAAAGGAAATAATCAATTCAAAATTAGATTGACCTAACATGACAGTTTATCATCAGTCTACATATGTTTTCACTTAAAATGACAATGACCCCACCTCATGATGATAAGATATTAGAGCAAAAATGAAGGGGCCTGACTCCTGACAGAACTGGGAATGACATAACATTTTGCATCAAAGCAACAAGTCATAAGCCAGACCCAAATATCAACTATAAAAATCTGTGGATTCAAACTTGCTTCTGTTTTCACCGTTTAACAAAAACCAAATCCTTGGCCTTGATCAAAATGACAGCATTTTGATCATCAATCGACTATGATCAGCGAGTTATTAATTAAAACAGAAACAATGCGCTTACGTTTTCCTCAGGGCTACATATGAATTCAACTCTTTGATCTGAAATAAAAAAGGAAATAAAATGAAGAACTTCATAAGAGCAATAAAACAAAATCTGCATCAGTATGCAGGTGTTCTGGGTATCAGGATGCTGTGAAAAGTCTAAAACAATGATCTAGACATGATGAATTCAAGACGTAAGGCCCATGACAAAAATCAAAAATATAATACATCAAAACATTAAGACCACATAAACCACCTAGAACTTTTAGAAGACAAGTTTATAATCATTTTTTACAACAAAGGCTTACATTCCACCATTCAAAACTGACCATTATGTTCAGTGTGTATGATAATTGAAGGCAATGATGATTGTTAAAATAACATCCAGCAGTATGGTGCCCACTTATATAACCTCTGTCCTATACTGCTACCTAAGAGTGAGTAAGACTAACAAGAAACTAATATAACTTCTTCTTTTTGGCTTGCAAGAAATATTAAATTGCCTCAGTATTTAAGGATGCTTTTGTGTATGATATGCTGTAGAAAAGAATAAATATATTATTTGACAATGTAAACAATGCCATGACCAAAAACATCAACATATCAGTATAGGAGTATTCTTTAGAACCTTCAAATCTAAAAGGAATTCAAGTTTTTAATATACTTACCATGGATTGCTTCTCATCATTTAGCTGCTTGGTAATCTCCGGAGAATTTTTGCTTTCCTCGTCTTTAATTTCGCGGTCAAGTTCTTTAATCAATCTAGTCATTTAACATGTGATCAAAAGTGAACAAAGGGCTTTTCAAGGCATAATGCATGCAAGATTGACAGAATAAATCCTACAACTCTGAACTCCAGTTAACAGCCACAGTTCAAAAAAGAGCCAAAAGCGAGGATGAATAAGACAAGTGTTCCAACGAGCATTTCATACATGTAATAGGTGTAACTCTCTGAACACAAAAGTGGACAACACTATAGAAAAGCCAAATTACAGAAATAAAAGGTAAAATTACCTTTTGCACTCCCTCATCTTCCCGGTAAGATCCTCTAGCTGTTTACTTTGTCTGTTGGAATCTTTAATTTTATCCAGCTTTTGAAAGCCATTTCTGATTTAGGAATGAGAGACAGTGAAGATTAATTACAATAAGGTGGCACTATTGAGACTAACTTGCACTAGAACATCAAAAAATCTCCAGATGGATAAAAAGTAAAAGGTAAATGTCCATCCGGCCTCATAAAAAAGTGATAAGTCTTTCACAACTTACTTATCATCGAAAACAAATATCCAAACCATAGGCCCATATCCAAAAAATCGCTAATTATAAAAAACGTGATGTTGCAAGGAAAATAAAAGACCATTAATAATTCATATATACAGATAAGCGGAGGATAGCAAGTAAAAATCGAAATTGACTTGAAGAAAGCTCCTCATCATGCAATTGGGCCAAATAGGTAATATTTATCAACAATTGAGAAGCTTCACTAGGAGACACGATACAGCGTTATACGGTCATTAGCATTGCTAACACGAACCAAACACAGCCATCTAATAATGTAGTCCCAGAAAGGATGAGGAGAAGCAGCACACAGAGGACTTGATGACTTCAACCGATATCAGATAATTGCATTCACAAGCAACACCGAAAGTCAAAGGACAACATAACATAAAAAGCAGATCTTCAAGAAGGTTTAAAAAAAATTAAGTTGAACAACCATCCAAAATATTCCGTAAATAAATAAAAAAAGGCAAATGCCCCAAAAAAGCACATAAACAGGCCGTAGATAAAAGCATGAAGATAAACACTACGCAAGGGCACGCATGGTATCGCGAATTTCCCCATGAATCTGCTCCATTTGAGGGTTCATCTGCAACTCCAAGTTGGCCATATTTCTGTCTCCCTCTCTCAATATTTCTCGAGTGTAAATCGTACACGAAGAAATTCGTCACCGGCAAATGACGGCAACAATTCCCCCCAAAATGCAACCTCTCAAACCATCTGTTTCCCAGAGATTATAAAAAGAAAAAAAATTGCAATTTGTTAAGCCTGACACAGGATGATGTGTGGGATGCAGAATTTCTTTCAAAGCAGAAACAGAAATCGTTGGTGAGGAAAAAAACTGAATTAGAGATGGTTTAGGGTTCTCCGATTGGGGGTAGAGAGAGAGATGCAGGGAAAAAAGATGACAGATAGAAGTGGGTTGTCGCAGGCCATATGATAAGTATATTGTATTAATCATATTTTATTATTATAAAAAAATCATCACTAAATCTAATGCCAAATTTAATTTTATACAATATTATAACTAAATCGAAACTTTTAAAATAAAATATATATAAATATATTTAATATATTACACAAAAACTCATACAAGAAGATCTTATAAGTCAATTTTTTGAGACAGATATTTTATTTGGGTCACCCATGAAAAATATTAATTTTTATACAAAAAAATATTAATTTCTATTGTAAATATAGACATGTTTGACTCGTCTCAACGAATAAAAATATGTGAGAACGTCTCACAAGAGACATCTGTCAAATTATGTTCATCGTACACTACATTAAATGCTTATTTAATGTTTCTTTGGTTTTTACATCTTCGACTAGTTTAGCTTCTGAAAAATTTACCGATTCTTGAAATTTTAGGAAACATTCTCGTCAATCGGGAGGTGGTAGGATATTATCCTCGACACTCTATCCGATAGTATTGAACAACTTGAGTTTGTTGTAAATATCTTGATCTGTTGAAGTCTGACCGATTGGAGTGCGATTAGAGTTTGAACAATCGACTCTGAGCGCTTCTTCGACAATGTGATCCCGTTAGAAACATATTCAAGAGATGATATTCTAATTATATCTACAGTTTGCGTTTCTGATAGAACCATGAGCATCATGACATGTCTAGTGACTAGAGTCATATAATTACATGAATATGAAATCTAAACCTGAAACAACTCGATATTATTTTGTTGTTGTTAAAACTTAGATTATTTTAAACTTAACACAATGGTAGGAGATGAACACAAAACTTCTCCCAATAAAATATAGAATCAAATATATATTTTTCATATAGATTCAGTTTATTATTATACATACAAATTTGTTCTTATTTACTAGGTGTTTTAATGGTATATAACTAACGCATTTTGTGATAGAAGCATATAGCAAACTAAAATTCCGAAAATTAAATATTTTTCACGTGTTTATCATTTTTTGGGGCAAATAAATCGTAGAATCGACTAACTATCAATAACTAACACGAGTAGTTGGGCTAAAAAAAGTCAAATAAATTGGTTGTTTTGAAAGTGAAAAGGATACACCATGATTGTAAAATCTATCCAAAGCTCAATATTTGAATCAATTGATGAGGTTAGCGTTAACATATTAAAACTCAAAGTACATCTCTTGTGAGATAGTCTCGCAAATCTTTATCTGTGAGACGGGACAATCTTACCGATATTCACAATAAAAAAATAATATTCTTAGCATAAAAAGTAATACTTTTTCATAGATGACTTAAATAAGAGATCAGTCTCACAAAATACGACCCGTGTGACCGTCTCACACAAGTTTTCGCCATAAACTCATATACAATCGTTTTAATTTGGAAGTTGCAAAAAAATTGCTTACAAACTTAATTTTTAATAAAATGACAATAATATCATTAACTTACATATTTTAATCATCTAATTTTTGGTATGCATCCTATCAACAATGTATTTAAATCATTATTTTTACAATTTTAGTACTTTGTATCAAAATTAAATTTACCGTGTTTTAATACGAGTGCTTGAAAATTTATGTAAGATTAATAAAAGTTTTTAAAAAATGACTGACAAATTTTGTATAAATGTAAAATTATGTAAAAACAATTCCAGAAACAAAAAATATAAAAAAATGCAAAATATTGTTAGTTGGGTTCAATATGTATGGGTGAGAGTAGTACTAAGATTAGTGAACACTTGAGAAGTTCTCGTGTGTTAAGCTACTAACGTTGCGCCATTTGATTTGGTTGGTTAGATGAGACGTAAAAGAAAGACATTGAATCTTAACGAGTAATATTATATATGTTGGAGACGTGACTAACAACATGGAAAAAATAAAACTGATATCGAAGGGATATGAAACAACATCAACACCGAGACACACTCTTCTCCGGACTCACGAGCTTAACAACCTGACTCATTGGCACCCAAATAAGTTCAACCCCTCATGTTCACTTGTCGTTTAGTACGGAGCTTTACGCTGACACTGATATAAGGAAATAAAGTTGCGTATTTGCTAACAATATTTTTTGACTTAATGGTAAGCGTTTGATCTTAACATCGTTTTTCTAAAATAAATGTTTGTAATAAAATATGATTGAAATTTTATTAATCCAATTAAAACCATTTTAAAACTCATATATGTCGGCAATAGGTGGGGCTTGGAAGACTATTTAATAGTCAAAGAAAAGATGCAAAACGTGTATTAATTTGCAGCCGAAGGAAATATGAATACGCGTTTTTAACGCATATTCACACTGACAGAGGCTCTATAAATAGAGCTCCCCCCTTCATTCTGAAATCAACCCTTCTTCGAGTTTTCTCTCATCTTATAAGCATTTGAGTCCTTAGTTCTATAATATTTGTGAGGTGTTTGTTCTCCTGTATTAAGAGAATGTGTGTTCTCTTTTGAAACACAGTGAGTGAGTTGTACACCACAAAATATTATAGTGGAAATTCTTTTCATCTTGTCCGTGATTTTTACCCTAATAATTTTTAGGGGTTTTCCACGTAAATCTCGGTGTCCAGTTTATTCTTTATTTTCGGATTTTATTATCTCAAATTACCGCAAGTGGGACCAACAAGTGGTATCAGAGCCAGGTTTAAAATTTCTTAAAATTCTGAGTGTGCTCTGTGGTTGCAGCCTAGACTGATCTTCCACATCAAAAAAGATTTTTTGAGATTTTTTATTTAAGACGGGATTATTTTGTCCATTCTACTAAAATTGTTGTAGACATAATGGCGGGAAGGTACGAGATAGCAAAGTTCAACGGAAGCAATTTTATGATGTGGAAAATAAAGTTACAAGCAGTTTTAAGAAAGGAGAATTGCTTGGCGGCTATTGGAGATAGACCGGTGAAGATTACAGATGATGGAAAGTGGAATGAGATGAATGACAACGCTGTTGCCAATCTACACTTGGGTATAGCGGACGAAGTTTTGTCAAGTATCTCTGAGATAAAAACAGCCAAAGTTATCTGGGATACTCTGACATAGATGTACGAGGTCAAACCCTACACAACATGATTTTCCTAAAGAGAAGGCTTTATACTCTTCGGATGGCGGAATCTTCATCGATGACCGACCATATCAACACACTGAATACTCTATTTGCCCAACTCACTTTCATGGGGCATAAAATAGGGGAAAATGAACGTGCAGAGCTTTTACTTCAAAGTCTACCAGATTCATATGATCAACTTATCATCAACATTACCAACAATATTCTTATGGGCTTTCTAAGATTCGATGATGTCTTAACTGCGGTTCTCGGTGAAGAAAGTCGGCGCAAGAATAAGGAAGACAGGTTGGTGACATCGAAGAATGCAGAGGCTTTACCGATGATAAGAGGAAGATTTATGGGTCGTGACTCCAGTGGGAGCCAAAGACGAGGTAGATCAAAGTCGAGAAGTAAGAAGAAAAATATTTACTGCTTCAAATGTGATGGTAAAGGGCACTTCAAGAAAGAGTGTACGAGTATTGACAAAAGTTCTCAAGGAAATGTGGCCAGTACTTCAGGCAGTGGTGAAATATTATTCAGCGAAGCAGCAACTGTTGCAGAAGGCAGATACAAATTTTGTGACACATGGATTATGGATTTAAGAGCGACGTGGCACATGACGTCTCGGAGAGAATTGTTTGACCATTATGAACCAGTCTCAGGAGGATCTGTATTCATGGGAAATGATCATGCCTTGAAAATCGCTGGGGTCGGTACTATCAAAATTAAAATATTTGCTGGCACCATTCGCACCATACAGGAGGTACGACATGTGAAAGGACTGACGAAAAATCTTTTGTCCTTGGGGCAATTGGATGACATCGGGTGCAAAACTCGGATCGAGAACGGGATCATGAAAATTGTGAAGGGTGCGCTTGTGATTATGAAGGTGAAAAAGATTGATGCAAATCTATATGTACTTTTGGGAGAAACACACAAGGAGGCAGAACTAGCTATTGCATCAAATGGTTCAGGAGAAGAATTAACAGTGTTGTGGCATAGAAAGCTCGGGCATATGTCAGAACGGGGGTTGAAAATTCTCTCAGAACGGAAGCTGCTGCCGGGACTTACAAAAGTGTCATTACCTTTTTGTGAACATTGTGTTACCAGTAAACAACACAGATTAAAGTTTGGCACTTCTACTGCCAGGAGCAACAGCATATTAGAGCTGATTCATTCGGATGTTTGGCAAGCACCGGTTGTATCCCTAGGAGGAGCGAGATACTTTGTCTCGTTCATTGATGATTTTTCTAGGAGATGTTGGGTGTATCCAATCAAGAAGAAAACAGATGTTTTCCAGATCTTCAAAGATTTCAAAGCGCGGGTTGAACTTGATTCTGAGAAAAAAATCAAGTGTTTGAGGACTGACAATGGAGGAGAATATACCAGTGATGAATTTGATGCATATTGTCAACATGAGGGCATCAAAAGACAATTCACGACGGCTTACACACCTCAACAGAATGGAGTGGCAGAGAGGATGAATAGAACCTTGTTGGACAGAACAAGAGCTATGTTGCGGACTGCAAGTCTAGAAAAGTCATTTTGGGCAGAAGCAGTCAAAACCGCTTGTTATATTATCAATCGTTCTCCTTCAGTGGCGATTGATCTGAAGACTCCGATGGAGATGTGGACTGAGAAGCCGACAGATTATTCTCATTTGCATACATTTGGAAGTCCTGTGTACATTCTGTACAATGAGTAAGAAAGATCAAAGTTGGATTCGAAATCCAGAAAATGTATCTTCTTGGGTTATACTGATGGAGTTAAGGGGTTTCGCTTGTGGGATTCTACTGTGCACAAGCTTGTCATCAGCAGGGATGTTATGTTCGAGGAAGATAAAGTAAAGAGAGACAAAGGCACACCGAATTCAGAAACTACTATATTTCAGGTGAAAAATAAGACGGACGAAGGTCAAGTTTCTTGTGAAGCAGTACCAGAGCATGAAGAACAAGAACAAGTTGAGTCTGAAGTTTCCAATGTGAGGCAGTCAACTCGAGACAGAAGACCACCAGGTTGGCTTTCAGATTATGTCACTGAAAGTAACATTGCATATTGTCTATTATCAGAGGATGGTGAGCCATCGAGTTTCCACGAGGCTACTCAAAGCTCGGATGTATCCTTGTGGATGATAGCAATGCAAGAAGAATTGGAGGCATTAGACAAGAATAAGACTTGAGATCTTGTTACACTACCACGAGGGAGAAAAGCCATTGGAAACAGATGGGTCTATAAGATCAAGCGTGATGGCAATAACCAAGTGGAGCGGTATCGTGCTAGATTGGTCGTAAAAGGGTATGCTCAGAAAGAAGGCATTGACTTCAATGAGATATTTTCTCCTGTGGTTCGGCTTACAACAGTCAGAGTAGTGTTGGCATTGTGTGCGGTGTTTGACCTACATCTAGAACAGCTAGATGTGAAAACGGCGTTTCTTCATGGAGATCTTGAAGAAGAAATCTATATGCTCCAGCCAGAAGGTTTTGCGGAAAAAGGCAAAGAGAACTTGGTTTGCAGGTTGAACAAATCTCTGTACGGTCTCAAACAGGCGCCGAGGTGTTGGTACAAGAGATTTGATTCCTATATCATGAGCCTTGGATACAACAGACTGAGTGCAGACCCTTGTACGTATTTCAAGAGGTCTGGTGATGATTATATCATTTTGCTGTTGTATGTGGACGACATGTTGGTAGCAGGCCCCAACAAAGATCAGGTCCAAGGATTGAAGGCACAGTTGGCTAGGGAATTTGATATGAAGGACTTGGGACCAGCAAACAAGATTCTAGGGATGCAAGTTCACCGAGACAGAAGTAACAGAAAGATTTGGCTTTCCCAGAAAAATTATTTGAAGAAAGTCTTGCAACGCTTCAACATGCAAGATAGTAAGCCAATTTCGACCCCTCTTCCTGTTAACTTCAAGTTATCCTCCGAGATGTGTCCTAGCAGTGAAGCAGAGAGGATGGAGATGTCTCGAGTACCATATGCATCAGCAGTGGGAAGTTTGATGTTCGCTATGATCTGTACAAGACCAGACATTGCTCAAGCAGTGGGAGCAGTTAGTCGGTATATGGCGAATCCTGGACGAGAGCATTGGAGCACTGTTAAGAGGATCCTTAGATACATTAAGGGTACCTCGAATGCTGCATTATGTTATGGAGGATCGGATTTTACACTCAGGGGCTATGTCGATTCAGATTATGCAGGTGATCTTGATAAGAGGAAATCTACTACTGGTTATGTGTTTACACTTGCAGGAGGAACAGTAAGCTGAGTTTCAAAACTGCAGATAGTTGTGGCGTTACCTACAACGGAGGCAAAATATATGGCAGTTACTCAAGCTTGCAAGGAGGCAATATGAATTAAAAGGTTATTGGAGAAAATCGGGCACAAACAAGAGAATTTTCTTTTGTTTTGTGACAGTCAGAGTGCCTTGCACATCGCAAGGAATCCAGCCTTTCATTCCAGGACGAAACACATTGGAGTTCAATTTCACTTTGTGCGAGAAGTAATAGAGGAAGGAAGCGTTGATATGCAGAAGATCCATACGAAGGACAACATAGCTGATTTCCTGACCAAGCCAGTGAACACTGATAAGTTTGAGTGGTGTAGATCCTCAAGTGGCCTAGCGGAAACGTAAGCAGCAGGGAATGGCAAGATTGAAAGGATGTGTGGAGATGTGTTTGATTCTCAATCAAATCTCCAAGTGGGAGAAATGTCGGCAATAGGTGGGGCTTGGCAGACTATTTAATAGTCAAAGAAAAGATGCAAAACGTGTATTAATTTGCAGCCGAAGGAAACACTGACAGAGGCTCTATAAATAAAGCTCTCCCCTTCATTCTGAAATCATCTCTTCTTCGAGTTTTCTCTCATCTTATAAGCATTTGAGTGCTTAGTTCTATAATATTTGTGATGTGTTTGTTCTCCTGTATTAAGAGAGTGTGTGTTTTCTTTTGAAACACAGTGAGTGAGTTGTACACCACAAAATATTATAGTGGAAATTCTTTTCATCTTGCCCGTGGTTTTTACCCTAATAATTTTTAGGGGTTTTCCACGTAAATCTCGGTGTCCAGTTTATTCTTTATTTTCGGATTTTATTATATCAAATTACTGCAAGTGGGACCAACAATATATACAATTTCACGTTTATTTTTTCTCCTGCCGAGACCGAGTTAACCCAACCCGAGTGAGTCTGCTTGCCACGCTCACTTTTCATCTAAAAAAGGTGCGATGCATATTCTCTCTGTAAAAACCAACAAATTTCTGTTTTAACTGTACTCACTGTAACTTCCTCTGCTAGCTAACCATCGTCTCGTATACGCCGCCCTCCCTTCGATTTCTCCTCGTTTCTTGCATGTTGTTTCCCGATAATCCGGTGGTGGTGGGGGTGCTTTCGATTTCTTGTTTTCGCTGGTAATGGCGGCTAAGAAAGCTTGGGAGGGCTTCTCCAAGGGGCTCGTGGAGGAGGTGCAGAAATGGGGTAGCATGAAGCAGACTGGTGTCAGCCTACGCTACATGATGAAATTCGGATCCCGACCTACTGCCCGGAATCTACTCATCTCAGCCCAGTTCCTCCACAAGGAGCTGCCTATTCGGATCGCTCGCCGTGCTATTGAACTCCAGTCCCTTCCCTATGGCTTGTCTCTTAAACCTGCTGTTATCAAGGTACTTTCTTCTTTATGTACATTCCAGCTGAATTCCTTTCCACCATGTGTAGGACATTCCTTTTCTTCATATTTCAAGTATCGGTAAGTGTTGATGTGGGTTCGTGTTGTAACGATCGATTCCTTCGTTCTTTCGTTATTTGGCGTTGGAGAATTGAAATTTGGAATGGATTGTTTATTTTATTCTCTGGTTTGACTATGGAGGTCAAGTGTAGAAATTTGGCAGACCATGTGAAACGACTGAGTTGACTCTTTAGATGTTCTATCTTTTATTTTAATCTTTTTTAAATGGGACTTGAGATTCTTTCCACGCAAATATTTTACTATTTACAAGCTACTAAGAAAAAGGAGCTTTTGAGAATGGAAATTGGCGCAAGTGCCTTTGGATGCGATTATTCCATAACTGTTCGCTCCGTGAGAGTTCATGTGTGCTGTTGTTGCTATGTAGTGGATGAGATACCTGCTCTTTTTTTCCGTAAGAGTTGACATTAGGAATTTGCGCAGATCACGAGCTTGGTTTAAGCTCAGTTTTTATCCAGCCACATATAATTTTTATTTTATTTTTATAGCACATAAAATATATCCTGTGGATACTGGATTATTTGTTCTGGATTGTGTGTATTTCATCTATTGTTGTTTTTGTCTAGGCGTTCCTCCCCATTTTGGCTCTGTGGTTGAAGTTGTGTGTAGGACAGCAAGTTCTTGGTCTGTAATATCATTTATTAGCTGCGTCAGTGGGAGAGAGTGGGAGGTTCCGGGACGGTCGTCATATGTTTATATTCGTATATAATCTAGTGTGAGTGAGATTCTGCCTCCCTTGAGTACTAAAAATCTTTGTTTTTAATTTTGCCTGCCATATGTTTAGCTGGCCAGTAATTGTATGATGTAGCCTGTTAAAGCAATGACATTACGTTTTATGTTTTTTTTTGTTTTCTAGGTAAGAGATTGGTATCTGGATTCTTTCCGTGATCTTAGATCCTTTATGGATATCAAGGATAAGAGTGATGAGTTGGATTTTACGCAAATGATTAAGATGATAAAAGTCAGGCACAACAACGTGGTCCCTATGATGGCTTTGGGAGTGCAGCAGTTGAAGAAAGATATGAATCCTAAAACTGATTATGAGAATCTAGAGGAAATTCATCAGTTTTTGGATCGATTCTATATGTCTAGAATTGGGATTCGCATGCTCATTGGTTAGTCTTCTTGCTCTTGAGTTGGCCTGCGTATGTCTTGTTTTGCTATTTACTTGGAATATCCACTATCGCAAATTGAATATAGTTTTGGTGTGGCGAAATTTGCTAAAATATTTCATGTTCCACTCAAAACTATGTTGAGGTCAGGGCAGCATGTGGCCTTGCACGACCCAAACCCAACTCCTGATATTGTCGGCTATATAGATACTAAAATGTCTCCAGTTGAGGTTGCAACAAATGCGAGTGAGGATGCCCGTTCCATTTGCTGGCGGGAGTATGGCAGTGCACCAGATGTTAATATCTACGGAGACCAGAATTTCACGTTTCCGTAAGTTAATCGACTAGGTCTAGTTTTTAAAAATTTTATACATGTTCCGGCTGTATGTTGTTGTCTTTATACATTCCCTGAAAATCTTTGAACTTTTGGAAGTTTCTCTATTCAGATTTTACCTCTGTTTACTAAAATCATATCTTCTTTTAAAGCAGGTATGTACCGCCACACTTGCATTTGATGGTTTTTGAATTGGTTAAGAATTCTCTTCGTGCTGTTCAAGAGCGATACATGGACTCCGACAAGGTTCCACCTCCTATCCGAATTATTGTTGCTGATGGACTGGAAGATGTTACTATAAAGGTAGGTGTTTTCCTCTCATATTCTCACAATTCCGAATCGAGAATCTACTATTTCCCTACACTTATATATGATGCAATTATGGTTGATTGAGAATCTACTATTTCCCTACACTTATATCCGATGCAATTATCGTGGTCGATTCTCTGTGTTCTTTAGGTATCTGATGAAGGAGGTGGAATACCAAGAAGCGGCCTTCCTAGAATTTTTACATATCTCTACAGTACTGCAAAGAACCCCTTGGATGAGCAGCCCGACGTGGACCTTGAAACGGTAACAACTATGGCGGGTTATGGTTATGGTCTTCCCATTAGCCGTCTTTATGCTAAGTACTTTGGAGGGGATCTGCAAATTATTTCCATGGAAGGATATGGTAAATTATTTTCTCAAACATTTCATTAGCAGGCCAATGCGACAAGCACTGGCCTTATAAATGCCTATAATCCCATCTGCTAACTTGTTGTTTTCCATACAGGAACAGATGCTTACCTCCATTTGTCCCGGTTGGGAGATTCTCAAGAACCTTTGCCTTGAGGGTCAAAGTTGCCCGCGAATGAATTTGAAGAAGACCGAGCTTCCGTAAATACCGGCACACCCAAAAGAATCTAATCGTCATTTTGGGTGCACCTTATTGTTGATCAACATTAAATGTCTTGTAGAAATGATTGTTTTTACTTGTCAATTGCACATTGCTTTAGATCTTTCTGAAAATTTCCCCGTTTTGGTTATTTTTATACCTTACTTGCGTATAAGAACTAAATCATATTCTCCCTTCTGATTAAAACTGCTTGCGTAATATACATACAAAATACCAATTTCAGGTATTATAATTTCTCAAACTTGTTTTGCTCCTATGTCACGTGGATAGGCTGAACCATTTATTAAAACTAATTAGAAAGAATGTCACATTCTGAATACATAGATTTTATTCCAGGATTGATGCAATTTAAGTGTCCTGATTCAATTTCTATTGCCAAACTTAGTAATTAAGCAGCTGATTTGAATCTATTTCGGGTTGAACTTTGATGTCTTAACTTTACTCGGCGATTTGCGGTCTCTGCCAGATCATTAATTAAATGCTTTAAAAACAAGCAAAGAAGAAAAAAGTCGTGGTTATATCTTTGCAGCTTATAATTTTTGACTGACTGCCGAGTTCATCAGTACTATGTTAAACATAAGATAATACGAAGAACGTGAAAACAACATCAAGAATTTTAGACTAATTTTTACACATTATATTAGAACGAGAATGATTTATTCCCATATTCATATGAATAGTCATTACATCCAGATCATTCCGACTTATTTTACTTCTCATTTTCTATATTTATAAAATATTTTTTATTTAATTTAACTTGTATAAATCTATATCACAATAATAATAATATTTTATTACAATTATTAAAATTAAAATATCAATCAAAATAATAATATTATCAAATGAATCACTATTATTTAGATAATTATTTAATAAATAAAATACTACTTATAAAGATAAAATTAAGATCAATAGTTAAATTACTTTCATGATTAATTTTATAATAATTAATAAAATATCAATATTTATAATTCTATTATTTTTTAATAATAATAATCATTTTTGATTAGATGTTATGTTGAAATTTAATTAAGAAATTGTTTGACAATTAAAAGTAACTTTATTACATTCATGTTTTCAATTTTTGGTATCAATCATTTAAATGAAATAAATCTATTATTCAATTCCTATTCTTATTCCATTCCTAAGTTGATTTCGCTTCTACTTTATTCCATTCCAATATACCAATCGTGACCTAAGAATATGAAACCAACATCATGGATTTTTACACTACTAATTTCAGTTAGAAGCACAAGTCTTCAAAATAATAGTAATAACAAGGGGAACACACATTATTGCATGGGAGCTCAACTAGAGATATCCATTTGAATAACAATGCATAGAAAAAGCTCCTGCAGGCTGATTAATGGTAAAAAGGTCGCAGTTTTAAATTATGAGTATACTAGTGCTTCCTTTTCTTCTCCTTCCGCTTTCCTGTCTTGCTGATCTTCCATTTGCCCACCCCACCTGGCCGCTTTACTTCTTCAATTTCTCGAACTTTACGTTTCCTGCATAAAATACGAATTTCAGAAAATCAATAACCATGATGCATGGCCCGCTTTGTTCATTGTAATACCAAAGAAATTGCCTGGAAATACAGAATGCCTATTTTTAGCAGTATCTCCTTGCAAAAATAAAAGATATGTGCAAATCTGGCAAGCACGAGGTACCTATACTCTCCAAGGGTTCTATCTGATAGCAGCTCATCAGCAAGGCTGGCTTTTCTCTCTTTCTTAGTCAGCCTGCCTGTGTAGAACTCTGTTGCCGACTCTATGACAGTGCCTACCTGATAAATTATCAGGTGACTCAATGGCTTAGAAAACAATAATGATCATGCAGATGTCACGTTTCTTACATTAAACTACCAACTTGCCTGAAAATACTTGGGAAGTGTTTTTGATTTTGAATCACCCTTCTTATAGTGTCTCTTTGGATCAATGACATTTCTCAACTGTAACAATCATAGAAGACGATTTCTCATCAAGATAATTCTTGCAAATAGATATACTGATACCACCAACAAGACATTATAACAAGATTGGTTTTCCTGTTAACACCAACTGTGGAACCCGTCAAAAAAGTTATTAAGCAGAGATCCAGCAAAACCTCCCATCTTTGTCATTGATTCTAAATATTAGCAGCCTGAACTAGTCACAGAACCAACAAAATCAACAAAGAACAGCAATTGAGGTCCAACCAATTCAGATAATATCCTACAGAAACCTGAATAACCTCACAATAGGCCATACAAGAACAATACTCAAAAGGTAATCACATTCTTGAAAAGGGTGGATAGCCAGATATGCATCTGTCTAGGAAATTATATCATTTCAGAATCTTATCATCTTTTGCTTTATCGGAAAACTGTTGGTAACATAATATTACGGCATAATATGCAAAAGTCGGCTTCTTTTGATGATATACTCTGTTCGGGCAGCAGAAGACAGTGATTAGGAGGGGATCACCTTCAATAGCTGGAGATCTTTTTTCAGCTCCGGAGTAATAGTTTGAGCAGGCATGTCAAACCTATAACAAATTGATGGCCAACCCACATTACAAAATCATCTTTTGCCTACCCGTAAACTACAAAAGAAGCGAGTTGAAACAAAATAAAAGAGTACTAGGTACCAATTGCTGCCAGCGGTGTCCTTGATTTGTTTCTTCAAAAGTTTATTCAGATATCTGGGGTTATTCGGAGGAACAAAAAGGCCATCTATGAGCTGAGAATTTTGCTTGTAGAGCGAAGAGGATTCAGCATTGCTTTTCGATGAAGAGCTTTCCTTTTTAGGAGATGACGATTTTAACAAGGGGATTTTAGGTTGCCATGAAAGCCCAATTAAAGCTTTGTCTTCAGACATTGCGAAATCTCTCGAGATCTTTCAGATTTCGTATGAAAAGGTCACTCGAGGGCACAGCTCTAACAATTATGCAAATACTGGTTTTTAGTCGCAGGGCAGACAATTTTGTAAATTAGGGTTTATATTATATGTATAAGATACGCATTAGTTTCAATGATTTATTTATTTATTTTCTTTTTCTTTTTAATTCCAAAAATATAATTAAATCATTATTTTTAAATTGTACCCCCGAAACGAAAAGATTTTCCCAATTATAAAATCCTTTTCATAGTTTAAGTTTTTTTTAAAAAAAAATTAAGATTATCCATTTTCTTTACTCAAACACCCATTCTCCTTTTGTTTTGTACATATTAATTTTGTATTTTAATGATATATATAATTAAAATTATTTTCGGTGTTAATGATATTAATAATTTATGATATATCCATCACAAACGTGATAAAATACAGATGATGGATTTTCGTTTTTAAATCAAGTATACAATCATATACTTTATCTAATTTTTTTTTCAGTATAATATTTACAATTTTATATAGAAGCAATATTTTTATGCAATCAAAAAAATTAAAGCCAAAAAATAAAGAAATTCTTACTAACAATTTTCAATAGTAATAAAAGAAATTGTTGAGCACCATTTCGAGGGATAAAGCTGGTCAGTAAGAATTTCTTTATTTTATGGATTGTGTCGATTGAATTAGTTAATTGTCAGCAAAAACCAAAAAATGGATGCCCCTTCCACTTTCTTCTATTTAACATGTTTTTACAAATTTGGCCAACACTAAGTAACTTCACAACTTACAGAGCAGCAAGGTCATATTATATAATTACATATATACACTAAATGAGAGATAAGGAAAAATCAAGCATGCTGCATTTTAAACAGATAAGGATGCACTAGTTGATTGGTGTGAGCTGAGAGTGTGACTACTAATCGGTCATATCGTCATCGTCATCAAGAAAGTTAAGATCTTGATCATCATCTGAAGCCGAATCAGTCCGAAAATTCAACGGTTCTACCATATCTGCAAGGGAGGCCATCTCCAATGATCCCTCGTCGAACTCCAGCAAATCATCCTCATATGCATCCCCATGCTCCGTGTCGGTATAAAGGGTGGTGGCCTGTTGAAATACGGTGTTCGAGACAAAACGTTAGGAGTTGCATTAAAAAATTATGATGAAAGTTGTTCATTGGCTACTTACAAGCATACTATCAAATAAACATGCTTAGAGAGCAAGTCCTAAAGGGGTACCTCATCTTCGTGCAACACTTGTTTCTCTGTGTCCGCAATCCAATCATACAATGAACTTTCTTGTAGAACACTGTCAAGAGACACAGAGTCGCTCGAACTTTTTCTTATCTGGCGCTCCCGAAGCCTCAAATTGTAGTGAACGTACATAGCCTCATTCAATCTTGTTTGCGCCAAACGATTGTGTCTCTCTCCATATATCCGATCATGCATACTCCAGTTGTGCTCACACCCAAAAGACGAGCAAGTTTGACTTAGTATACGCACTGCTATTCGTTGCAGCTCCAAACAATTAATCCCATGTTGTTGCCACCAAGCAGCTGAAGAAAAAGAAGATTGGCTTTCGTGGAAATACTCTTGAAACATATAATTTATCAGACTATCTCAAATGGTATAACCTGGATCAAGCTCTGATCTAGTACTGATAGCCAAGTCAGTTCCGAAATCAGCTTTTGCAGAACCAAAGTCGGAAATCTGGTACAGTAAAGCCATACATTAGAAGAATATGTACACGCACACAAGGTTAGAACTCTTCCTTTAGAATACAAACGTGATAAACAAGTATGCTCACACCTGCATGGATGCTGAGACTCTTCTAGCACTGTCTGGTTCCAATCTAACAATGCATGCATTCAGGCCTCGTATGACATCCGGATGCTACAAGATGCAAATTAAACAAACATTAGAAAAATGCAAAGAAATCTGATTCTTGACTTCTTCAAGATCCTACCAGGATAAAATCTGCACGATAACGGAAAGACGGATTCAGGAAATAAGCAGCCAGATAGAGGGGATGGTGAAATAATGAGCTCCATTGATCGTCAATCAATCTCCAAAAGGTTTCATATTTGCTTGCATCATCATTATGATTGTTTTTAATCGCAAGCTTTGCGCTGTACATATCATTGTAAATATATGGAATAGAGAGTTTCTCATCGCTATTGATCTCTTGAAGCACTTCGATTATAGGGTCCACTAATCTTTTAACAAACTGTAGCTTCCTCCAAAATAAGGAATCCAGCACAATACTTTTCACCTCTTTACCCTCGTCCAACTTGGAAAACTTAGAGGAATTCCACTTGTTTGACTCAAACATTCTTCTAAGACCAACCCTATGGTGAAGCAAGCTTAGTAACGTGGTAAAACTTGAAGCATACTGAGTGATAGACGGCCTCAGAAGTTCCTCACCTTTAGTATATTCTTTTTTCATAAGATTGTACAACCATGCCGAATTGTAAATTAACTTCGTAATTTTTTGGCCTTTCTCTATGCAGTACCCCACCCTATTTAGCTTCATAAATTCTTTGAGCATTCGATCAATACAATAGGAAGCACAAGGCGTCCAAAATAAATTTGGTCTCTTCTCTTCCAGCATCTTCCCCGCAGCCTGATAACTGGGAGTATTCTGTGTGATTACCTACAGATATAGTTATCGCCAAGAAGGAAGAAAGAATGAGGAGAGAGTAGTCAATCGGTGAATAATAAATGATTTATATACATTTCGTGTAATTATAAAGCATGTGTGAAGCAAAAGATACCTGCACTACATTTTCCTCCCCCATGTCATCCACCACTTTGTCAAGCAGTTTATATAAATAGGTTGCATCATCAACTACACCTGTGGCATCAACTGAACAAACAAAGTGCACACCACGGGGGCAAGAAACCAAAATATTGATCATCGTCCTACCCTGAAGATTTTCCCAACTATCTGCCAAAATAGAACACCCCGTAACTGCCCAGGAAGACTTGAACTCTGAAAGGTAGTTCTTGATGGTCGATATCTCATCCTGTAAAAATCTACCAGATAGCAAATGGCTTGAAGGCCCTTTCAAATCTGATCCATACTGACAAATCGATTCCAGCATTTTCTGAAAGTACTGGGAGTTGGCTGCGTGAGAAGGCACTCCCGCATGATAGAAGAACTTGCAAATAGCAGAAATGACTTCTCTTCGGGACCTTTTGGAGGAACCGGTTTTCACTTGGTTTCCAGATGTTTGCATCTCAGTTTTGGGCATCTTCAGGACATTAGCATCAAATCTTGGCCTTTTTGACAATGATTCAGTCCCATTACACAAGGACAGCCCTTTAAAAGTTCTTCCAAAATCTCTTTTATATCTTCTATCACCAAGTACTATTTTATCATTGCCAATATAACAGGCAGCTTCATCGTCTTCATCTTCTGAATTTAAATAAAAGGTGGATATCTCCTTAGTGCCAGGTCGTCTGTGCCTCCGTCCTGTGCGATGCCATTTCATGTTCTCCTTTATCTTGAGATAAACTTCTTCAGGTGCATTATTACAAGGAGCAACTTCACCAGGTATCCTAGCCAAATGTTGCTTGAACCGGTTAATACCTCCACTAACTATCTTCTCACAATAGTTGCATTTTACTTTCTTCTTCCTGTCATCCTGAGGGACACCATGTTCCCAACCAGGGTCAACGTATCCTAATGAACGAAGCGGAGCCATATCTATCACCAATCCTTTGTCACTTAACAATTGCTTACCTTTGTTCCTGTATGCAACAGGCTCTTCCTCCTCCACAATATCATTGTCAGCGAAATTAAAATATGATTGTTCATCAAATTCAACTTGCCTTGATTTCTTACCAACACGGCACCCCTCTAAATTTGCTCGCATTTTCAGGCAAACCTCCTCTGGAGCCTTGTCACAATGCGTTACTTCACCAGAAAGCCGAGCTATATGCTGCTTCAACCTGTAGATTCCACCGCTAACTACTTTGCCACAGTAATTGCATCTGACTTTTTTCTTCCTATCATCTTGAGCAACACCATGCTCCCACCCCGGATCCACGTACCTGGAGGAGCGATGCGGGGCCATCTTCAGACCATCCCAGTGGAAAGCTTATAGACTGTGCGAGAAAAAGAATAAAAGGTTATCAGTAGTTCCCGTTTCAAATGCATTGAGAAATCTCTAGTGCTGTCAGAGATTTGGGAATCTTTGAACAGTTAAATATTAGCTGAGGGAAGAAATCCAAATCCAGAATCCAGACTAGAGCAACTTTTTGCACAATGCCAATGATGACATGACTAAAAAGCGAAATTCGACAATTTAAAAGGCAATAAATCAATCCTTTCACACCGGAAACATCAAAAGTAATCAGAACCACCTCATCCATCCAACAACGGCGGTGAGAAACTCACAAAAGTCTCTGGACCAATATTTCACCAAACACTGACAGCACCAAAAGTTCACCTCAATCCAAAAAAACTTCATAATAATTCCGTACTGTCGTTATTTCAACATTTACATAGACACATACACTCATCAAAGATTACATATTCAAGATATTTCGCAAAACTATGCTTGGGATTTTCATACCTCGAAACTTCAGGTTACAAACCAGGAGAGAGGATTCCCAACGGAGGAATTGAAAGTGCAGCCGCTGATCAGATTCTGATTTTCTCGAAATTATCAGAATTGAGTTGGATCGGATCGAAGGAAACGAGTGGTGACTCTGTGAGTGGACATTGCTTTCTACTTGCTAGGGTTTCTTCACCGATGTTAGGTTGAGTTCAAATTTCAAAGTTGTACAGGTTATTATGAATGTTTTGAAAACCAAGGGATTACAAGTTGTTTTTTTTTTCTTTTTTTGGAAGGTTTATGAACTATTTTGATGCTTACATTTTATTATCATGAACACCGACTCTGGACATAAATATAAAATAAAAGTTGTTCATAGGTCTAGTACACCAAAGTTCCGACCGATGAATGGAAACAGTCATGGAAAATACTTTTTTCTGGCCACCAAACTCTTTGAAGACCAACATGAAAATACGCAATCTGGGCAAAATATGTTAGGAATTTGAAAAACTTTTTTGAACAAAAATTGTAGAACTAATTAAAATACTCCTACTGTAAAACTCTCATATTTTTTGGAGATGATTTCGAATTATTATGATTTTTCTTGTTATATAGTATCAAACTCAATTTTGATCAAAAGTTTGAACATTAAGGTAGTCGTATATCTAGTAGCCTTACTAATACACATAACATCACAAAAATTATTATTCTAGAGATTATTGAAGCAACCAGAGTAAGAAAACAAGCTATTAAGTAAGTTGTTGAGGTGAGATTTTGTTACGGCAATTCTTTCTTTGTAGCTTTTCGACATTTGACTTGACATTTATGATAAAATTACCATAATCTTTATTAAATATTGCATCATATTGAAATTTCACAGTTATCACATTTTTATGCATGTTTGATAATGCGAGGATACTATTGAATTTCAGAACTACTGTAAATGAATGGATGAATGCCTGTTTATTGGAGCCCTGGAAAACGATCATCTGAATAATGTGACTTCGGTCCAAAAATGTTAAGTTCACTTTGGCTCGAAAATGATTATGTATACTGAATTTGTGTGAGTACGTAGGAGAAAATGCTACATCAAATGTTGGTAAGAACCATCTCTTTAGCCTACCTGTATAATTTTTATATTAGTATTAACTTCAGTTTGTTTTATATTCATTCTACTATTTTCTTTTCTGATACATCATATTGAAATATTATACAATTATATCATATTTCAACTATCAAGTAAATAAAATTTATGTTCTCACTCAATCCTAAAAGACTTAACCTCTATTATATTTTCTATTATCATAAATACCAGATATCGAAGTATCGGAGCTTGAACCAGATAAAATAGAAAAATGAAAAATATTATAGTTGAATCTTGTGCGTTATTCTATCTAATCCAAAATTTGTACCTTGTTATATCAAAATTATGGATTGTCTTATTAGTATGTTTGATCATACTAGTATAGTTTAATAAATTGTAATAATCGCTTTCGCTATTAATATTAATTATAATAATGTTGTTATTATGAGCCGGAGACCCATAATTTTAATATTCAAGTTTATCATAATGAAACGAGTTTATAAGATCGAAATCCAACACCGTCATATTTTCGATGATAGTTGAAAAATGACGTTGATCGATCATACATTCTTTTGAATTGAGATATTTTTCAATTTTTTATATGCAAAATGATATTAAAAAAAAAATAAAGACCAAATAAATGTTAAAATCTGAGAATATTATATTTCAAATATATGGTTAAACAAATTTCATGTTATTAAATATTCCCCACATCATTTTCGTTTAATTTTTTATTTTTCTTACATTAAAGGAATCGGTATACTTCGGGAATAATTTTTTTAAAAGACAAGAATCATTTTGACTTGCTGAGATTTTCGATGTTGGTGGATAGTCGCATGTCCTTTTAATAAATAGATATAAATATACATTATTTTAGGTTATACTTTTTTTAAAAAAAAATTTGAAAGTTAGATTGTACTTTTTTTAAAGCATAGATTCTACTTTTTTTTATGAGTTGATAAATTCTACTTTTTATATTGATAATAATAAGGGTTTTCTTTCGACAAATCCTAATTTTAACTGTATTAGCAAATAATTTCATATTTTCGGAAACGGGTCCATTATCATGGTAAAATTGGTTCCATATGTTTCTCCCGTCATCTAGACTAAATTTAATCTTTGTGTCTAACCTCTTATAGATTTACTTTTGAACTTTACCGAAAAAGCATCGAACCAAAAATAATTTCATTTCAAAATAGAGTGTAACGTGCCTCGAAACCAAATGGCCTCAACAAAATCCGAACTTTTAAGATCACAACACAAACTTATTAATGTATTACTATCACTTTCATTCTTGATTTTGTGTCGTGATCAATTCCATTGCTCAAGTTGGAGTAGCCACAACAAAAATACAAATAGCACATTACCATCTCATAGCCGTGCATACGTCTTCAGGCACAATACATACACAAAACAAGAAGGAATAATACACGATAAGTCCAAGAGAAGTAGAGAGAATACTAAAAACCAAACTGCCAAAGACTTCAATTCCGAAACCATTTCCTCTTGTTGATGATCGCTTTCTGCTGGTTCAATACATTTATTAATCGCTTTTACCAAATGAACAGAAACAGCATGCTAAACCAGTAGGACTGAATTACATTCCTTGCAACTCTATCTAGTCTAGTGTGGAAAAACGAAAATTTTCATAGCCCGTTCTTCAAATTTTTACCGCAATAAACAGTGTCTGCCACTAATCATGGAGACAAAAGAAACACTAAACATGGAAAACTTGTCATCATCAATCCGCAGCCATAAAAGGATCAGCATCACCGATATCAGCTATCAAAGGTTCCAACGTTGTTGGATCTTCATCTTCCGTAGTAAAATAAGTAGGAAATGGAAGCAATGAAATGTCCGGTTTACTGTACACAGCATCTTTTATAAAAACAAAATTGCCTGTCGCTCCGGGAACCTGAAAACTCATCAAGAGTTTATATAAGGGTATTCAATTGACACGAGCATAAGAAAATGAGACAGAATGACGGTAATTTTGCACAAGACAGGATGTGAAAATATTTTAAATAAACATCTACTAACGAATATTGATTTTAGAAAGGTAGGGAAAACGATCTATTTGGGGTCTAAGCATTTCAGATCACAGAAGAGTATAGGAAGGATAAGGAAACCATACTTGGCCTTTCACCCACATTAAGTTCCTAGCTGGATCAATTTTGTGTATCCATACGTTTTTTACCGTTCTTTGCTCAACACCCATATGGCCAGGCATCTTCTTTCCTTTAAGTACCTGTTTAAACATCAAAATATAGTAGCAAGTTTCAGTTATAAAAATGCCAGAATAAAAAATCAATATAAAACGTTGCAAAATTAATTTTAACCCCTGGATCAAGTCTTACACTTCATAAGCAGGGACCCAATGATTTTAAAACAGAAATTTCCACTGGGGTGGTTTGAGAAAGGGTTTCCTGGGTCACAGATGTTTCGTGCTAAAAACATCATATCTAACTTATTGTTTTTTAGGACTCGAGCAAATCATTTCCTCTTTCAAAGGATGTATAACTTAAGTAAGTTCAAGAAACAGCTATATTATCATATCATAAAGGAAAAATAGTTAATATTGTGAGTTACAATGTATACAATAGTAATCATATAAGATTAAAAACAACTATACTGTAGCATTATACCTTCCCTGGAGTATCTCTTTGACCAGTAGAACCAATACTTCGGTGTGATAATGATGCACCATGAGATGCAGGCATACCTTTGAAGGCCCATCGTTTCATCCCACCCTACAAGCAGAAAAAATGGAATCATTGTGTTGTGATGCAGTTGAAGAAAAATTTCAACCACTCACCAGGGTAACATAGATTTCCTTAACTTATCTACTTTAGCAGCAATGGAGACATGAAATAAATCACTTCTAAAAATAATTTTGTCCATGTCTAAGGAGAAAACAGTTTTCTCTGGTATAATTCAAGCAACCGAGCTCTCTTTCCTGGAATCAAATTGTCACATTCTTTTTAACTAGCCTCGAGCTATACATAGCATTCCATTTCAGATAGAACACAACTGTCACAACTTTATCAAGAAGTTCAATTTTCGAAAACTTACGTGGTCAATATTTTTGCAGATAATTCACATAACTGGTTATATTAAAGATGATATATATACTACGAAAGCAGATAGCACTTATCACATGCAATATAATAATCTGTCACCTGGAAACCTTTTCCTTTTGTGATTCCGGTGACATCTACAAACTGCCCTGGAACAAAATGGCGCACACCAATAGTTGTACCAACTGGAAGAAGAGCATCCTCGGTTACAGGAAACTCCCTTAGCTTCCTTTTCATGGGCACACCCTGCGCTCTGAAATGGCCCACTTCAGGCATCCTCAAATGCTTCTCTTTCTTTTGTCTGCACCCAATCTAGCTACCAGCAGACATGAAGCCCATAAAAAATTTTGCAACTCTAAAAGCTTCAATTAAAACTACCAAGCACATGGCAGCGGCACACATATATTCAGATTGTTCATATATACAGGTTACATTCAAGAATCCAATAAACTCATTAAAAAATCCTTAAAAGTAGTTAATCGATCGGTTTAGCATAAAAGAAGGAAAAATTGAGGATGCACAAAATTTGGCACCTCAAAAAAAAAAAAACAAAAACAAAAATAAAAGCCCCTTGGGCCTTGTCTCATCTGTTTTAGTTTTTATGAACTTCATTACCAATTCATGCATGCGGATGCTGACGAACATCAAACAGAAGATACTAGAAAGTATCTGACAATCAAATCTCGATATAATTCACCTGATTCCAAACACTTTCCATTTAGAAGCTAGCATTATCCAAGAAATGCCACCGGAGTTTAAGACCATGATGCTGTAGCGCATAAGCCACCACAATCCACTGATTAAAACTAATACAGAGAGTGATAACCGATCAGCCTCTATTAAAAGAAGCAAAAACTCATACCAAAGCTGAGACGAATTGGAGAATTGCCACATTGACTGAAACCAACTAAAAACACAAAAATAAAATAAAGAGAGGCAAATAACATAACAAATAGAGGTTGATGAATGCTGCAGTTAGTAATTTATGAACCTGAAGTGCACAAAAGCCTTCTCCTTCGGGAGTTTTGACTTGGGAGACGATGTTATCATCCAGCCAAAGAACCGTAATGGGAATCCTGGCGCCCCACTTGTCCCATAACGCTGTCATTCCACATTTAACGGCGATTGCTCCAGCCCTCTTCGAGTCTCGGGTCATTACCCCGGGTTTCGCTTCTATGAATCGGGAACTCGCCGAATCACCATTCTCCGTCTCAGCGCTGAATGCTCTCAGCTGAGTTCGGCAGAATATGGGTGGCTTGGGTGGAGACTGCGAGAGGAATCTGCGGCGGATGAAGACGTGTGTGAGGCGAGAAACCAGACCTCTGGATGCGGCTGACATGGGAGATTCGGTCTGATTTCAAGATTGGATAGGAGGGCATGCGACGAGGGAGATATATCAGAGTAACTGAGTAGTGCGTGATATATGTATTTCCAACATCAAATTTTAGTCAAAAACTTTAATGTGATGATCTCACGGGTCGTATTTTGTGACACGAATATCTTATTTAGATTATCTATTAAAAAATATTGCTTTTTATGCTAAAAATATTACTATCGATAGGGTTCACCCGTCCATGAGACGGTCTCACATGAGATCTACTTAAAATTTTAATATAAAATTCAACATAATATATTTTATTTAATCGAATTAATCCTATTTGAAAAATTATTTCATTAAATCCGATTGACTATTTGTAAAATATTAAACAATTTGATCGTAAACATTTAATATAATTATATTTCAAATATTTATTTGAATTTGAAAAAATATTTAATAATAAATACATATTTATAAATCCCATAAATTTTGTTTTTTAAAGGGAAAAATAAAAATTGAATTATATACAAAAAAATAATAGTTTAAGATCGATTTCTTTTTTATGCTTAATTAAATTAGTGAAGGTAATTTAGGAAGAAAAAAATAGATCTAGATGGATTTTGGCTATGAACATCAAATCGAATGGGTAATTTAGTTAAAAAAATAAAAAATTTCGAGTTTTAAAATTTATTTAAATATAAAAAGTTTAGGTAGTGGATTTTTTCGGTAAATTTACAATTTCACCCAATTAAAAAACAATACCCTTATAAAATATTTAATGCATCAATTAAATTTGCTTTTACAAATCAATTAATATTTCGGCTGCCGAGTTTTTGTAATCAAGATATTTTTTTAAGGAAAGATATGAATAAATAGATTTTTTTAGTTGGGATTCGAACTCAAATTCAAGATATTGGTGTCAGCTGAACTATAAGTCATCGATAATCATTATAGAAGTGTTCTTTATTTTATCGATTCAACTCGGAGCCTGTTGAATTCTCCTTTGTATCTTTGTTTTAGCTGTTCTAATTCTAACCTTGATGAGGAAGGATTTGAGATGCAGATTTTGCTAGCATGGTTGTGGACGTCCGAGCTCAATGGAGAGGTCAAATTTGGTTAATTATTACTTGTTTGCTTAATTGTAATTTTTCACTCGGCTTGGTGAAGAACAAATTGCAAATTTTAAACTATACAAATCGGATATATTTTCACTGTTTTTTGCCTTACAGCAAAATAAATTCACAAGTTGTCATTATTATTAGTCTCGATGAAATCGTTCTAGTTGAATAATATCATTTTCATACTGAAACATCATTTTACATCAAAAGGAAGAAAAGAAGTGCAAGTAAATCCAGGATTGCACATTCCGTATCTGCTATATATATTTATTCACATATATGGTGAGGGAATGTACCATCTGGTTATTACATTAGAGGTATATATATATCTACACCAGGGGACATGTTAAAGGAGTGGTTTCTATTTGGCGATGTCTTTCTAGCCGGGTTACACATGCTTCCAACTTGATGTCTTCGGGCTTGAGTTTTCGTCGACTTTAAACATTCACGTGGTTTCCATTTAGCTATAATAGAATGAGTACACAAGAATTGCTTTACCAGCAATGCTGAAGCCACAACTTTCAGAATCCAGTGGCTGAGAGCTGCTCTTGGATTTGTGGTACACCCAACTCGTGTGATAATTTGTCACACAACTGCATAAATGAAGGTGGGTGTTAGAAATTATATACAAGCAACAAAGGACTGTTTAAGAAATGTTACCTGTTTATACACTACAGGATCACCGCATGCTTTTCGCAACTCAACAACGTACAAGGATGGACTTATCTCAAAAACCTGAAGAAGTAGCAAAATTTACCGTGATTTTCGAGCTAAGAAAAATCAAGGTTCAAAACCAGCATCTCATGTCCCATGAACTTACTTCTGCAGCAACTGAGAGACTCCCAGATGCATTCTGACATTTGCGATCCATCATGACTTTCAACTGTACTTATTCAAAATTTGCACATAAGTCAATTAGAAAAACATGTCGCATTTGCCCTGAATGCAGGTCTTTATGACTGAACTAAAATTTTGTGACATGTTAGATGCATTTTCCCCTAAATTTACTTTATTTTTTAAACTAAGTATAATCATTATTAGTCGGTCCAGGTTATAAAACAAACTACTGGGTAAAAGATTGATCCCATGTGACACAGCGGATAGGAATCAGTATATAAAAATTAACCTTTCCGTTTTTCTTTTGGACATGAAATCCCATTTGTATGACTGTATCTTCTATCCTGTCCAACAGTTCTTTTGGAGAATGATTTGATGTAAATCTGATCTTCCTCTCAGAGACATCCTGAAAATAAATAGTTCACAAATTTTAGTATTGATATCGCTAACTTGTTCCAAAAGATATATACATGTGTTATCATCACTCTTACCTCTTTTTCAAAGAATCCCGAAAGATCTAGGCAAGAGGACATTCCGATTAGCTTAAATGCATTGATTAGTGCTGGTGAATGATGATCTTTTCCTGCATCTGAATGCTAAACAGCAGATTGATAATGCATTAGTTTCAGCATGGAATAAAATTAACAGAAAATAGATTCAACAATAAAGGATTTAGTTCTCACTGCCTCATTTGAAGATGATACGTCATCATCTGTGCAAGCATTTTCGTTTTCTTCTTCCGTGGGATCTAAAGGGGTGTAGTCTTGTTTGAACCAGTCATTTTCTTTGATCTCATCCCTGGTTATCCGTGTACGAGGGTTGGGATCTAGAATCCTCTTTATTAGGTTTCTGACCCCAAGAGATAACCATATTGGTATATGAGCGTCCCCCTTCATAATCTGATACACAATTCAGAACATTAAACTCCAAAAGATGGAGTAAGGATTTTAAAATTCTATCATCGTGCCTAAGAAGATTTTTAGGGATCAGGCACCGAACCTTCTGATAAAGAACTGCGAGATTTCGATCATCAAAGGGAAGGTATCCTGTCAGAATCACGTATAAGATGACGCCACATGACCACGTATCCGAGGCCGCACCATCATATCCTCTATTTGAGAGAATCTCAGGGGCAACATAGTTTGGACTTCCACAAGTTGTATGCAATAAGCCATCATTCTGAATAGGTATATTTCGTTGGAAAAATATAGTTAAGCGAATAAGAAGAAGATGGTATTGAAAATAGCATAATTTAAAGAGTATCTAGATTCGTGGGCTACCCTGAAATGTTGAGGCAACGCACTGAGGCCGAAATCTGTTATCTTAATGTTTCCATTTGCATCAATCAACACATTTTCTAGCTGCATTAATTTATGCAAACAACACCCATTAGACCATCGATAGTTGTACTGGTGGTGAAGGAAGGTTGCATTGATATCAGCGTCGCGTGAATTCTACGATCATTTAGTCATAGTCATTACATCACTCACCTTGAGATCTCTGTGAAAAACGCCTTTGTTGTGACAGTAACTAACGCCATCAATTAACTGCTGGAAGAGCTTCCTGCCTTGAGCTTCCCGGAGTTTCCCTTTGGATGCCTATATACCATGAAAAATGATAAACTGTAATTATAATAATGTATGGTAATGTGAAATTCGTTGATAGTTATTGACCGTTGCACTTGCATCTAAGGTTTTGAAAGGGAGGAAAAGGCAATAATTTCAAGATTCTTACGAGAAAAAGAAGCGTAATCTAAAAACATTTTCATACGCATGGATAATTCTAAAGAGGACAAAAGTGTACACCAAAAATTATACAATTGNAAAGGAGACTTACAATTCTATCATATATATCCACGCCTGCATCATGGAAAGGAGACTTACAATTCTATCAAATAATTCACCACCATTCACGTACTCCAGGACCATGTATATCTTGGTCTTGCTCGCTAAGACCTGTTCCCATATTCATTCAAGTAGATGTTAGCACCAGTTGTCCATAACTTAAAAACATTAAAAAAACATGCAGCGCACTTGGGAGACCGAGAAAGCAAGAAACCCACAATTTTCTGATGACGTATATCAAGACCCACAATTTATCGTCACAATTACTGTTGTTACATGGTATATTCTCAAGATTGTTGACACTCTTTATTGTTACCAACTTGCCATGGGTGTGTGTCTGTGTGAACCCACACAGGAAAAAAGAAGAAAAGAAACAAAAACAAAAAAACATGTGTGTGAAATTTATTGGCCGAGTCACATTCATACACCACAAGAAGACGTCTATGATGGGGCCCAAATGCGGATGATCATCGTTATCTATTGTCGCTTTTACACTTTTGTGTGTCCACAAAAAAAATCCTCCTAATCTTGCTTCCACTGTTCTAAAAAACATTGTTTAGACGTGGTTTTAAAAAAAAACGATATCTTTGAACGTTGTTAAAAAAATGGATCGTCGTCGCCTAATATAACATATAATTTCTTTATTTTTAGTTTTTTTTAAAAAAATTAATCGACATATTTTCAATCCATTTGTATTAAATAACGAAGATAAATATGTCATTAATTTTGATCTTGCATATGATATAAATATATTATTGAAAAATATAAAGATAAAAAAAATTAGATATTTAGTTTTTAAAAAAGTAGACGAAAGTCCACTTTCTACTTTTTAGAATTCTTAGATGTCTCAAACAAAAGAGTCTTTTCACTATTTATTCCGTATGTTGTCTCTCCCGTAAAAGCGCAAACAAAGAAAAATTGGCAATTATTAAAAAAAAACATCAACATTTCCGAGACTAAAAATCATAGACTAGATAACAAATGCATCTATGAACTTAATCGATTTGAACTAGAAACCTTATCCAGCAATTGATTAATTGTTGTTAACAAACCGTGAAAGCCCCGATTGGATGTTTCTCACCAAAAACACAAAGCAAAAATGATTAAACAACGAAAGATTAGTCTGGTCATGATTAGATTTGTCGTTCAAAAAATGGCGAGGTAGCTTTAATTCCTATACAAGTAAGTGTGAGGCACCACACACATACCTCATATAATCTGACAACATTTGGATGTTTGAGAAGCTTCAAAGTGCCAATTTCCCTCTTAATCTGCACTCCTCCAATCGAAATAAATATGTCAGAAAGAAGGAAAGAAAAAGAAGAAGAAAACAATAATTCACCAAAATTACTACTACGAGTCTAAAACACCCCAATCGATTGAATCACAACACGGAGGAACAGAAAAAAAAAAGGTAAAAATCCAAACACGGACGCAAAACCGTCGACCAGCAAAGTTTCTCAACAATCGATCGATTGATCAGCTAGAGTACCTGCTGGGTGAGCTTGTGGTCGAGAATCGTGTTCTTCTCCAAGATCTTGATGGCGAAGGGGCGGTCGGAGTCGGTATGCCTGGCGAATTTGACCTTCCCGAAATTCCCTTCTCCTAGTGTCCTCCCGAACTCGTATTTCCCCAACCGCATCCCATTCTTCTTATTCCTCTTGCAGATCGGCTCCTCGTCCGATCCTCGCAATTCTTCGTCATTTCCCGCTTGCAGAAGCACCATTTCCGGCGATCAACCGTTGAGTTTGCTTGCTCTTGTACGTTAGCAACACTGAATATTTAATAATACGATAGTTTTGTGTAGCTATATATAGATATTTATTGGATTGGGTAGTAAAAATTCAGGCAGCCTCCTCTCACTGGTTTCTGAAATAAAAATTGTACGGCTATTTAATGATTATTTTAATATACAACGTCACTTTAATTATCACGTTTCGATCGTTATAACGAAAAGTAATAATTATTGTATCTCAATAATTTTTTTTATAATAATTGTCATATGTATAATCAATATCAATTTAACCCGTGATGCAAAACATAGGTTTAAATGTTGGTGATAATAGTTCAACTCAAATTTTTGTAAATAACATAATAGTTCAAACGTTATGTTTCAGTTGTTATATCTAACAAAGACGGATATTGTGTTATGATAAAAGAAATAGTCTATTTAATTAATAGATAGGTAGATTGTTTTTTTTAAAAAAAATAGAGCAAATAATACAAAATATCAAGTAATAAAAAGTGAAATGTAGTAGAATAAGATTTATTTTATCGTGTGTGTGTCTTAAAATTTTCGTTTTATGCAATTTTTTTTAGGGGCATATTGGTACTTTCGTAATTTGCTTGTTTTTCACGTGTGTAATAATAATTAAAAAGGGGGGGAGTCGCCAGAAAGAGTGAAAAAAGAAAAAAAGAAATTAATCTTATCCTATGATTTTTTATCTTTTGTGAATAATATTTGTTTCACGTTTCGAAAGCTATCGTGGAATATTTTACTCTATAAAATTATTTAGATTAAAAAAATACACGTGGCATCTTTCTAGATGATTGCAGAAGCAAAAAGAGATTCTTGTTTTTTCTATCGTCTCTCCCACGTAATCTTTTACGTGCTTATATAATTCGTTGTTTTTTTTTAAAAAAAAAAACTCTTTGGATTTTAAATATTTTTTTTTTCAATTGATTTGATTAGTTGTGAATTTTTTGACATAAATATTATAGATAACTTGTACCTTTTTTTATGATCAACATTTAAACTCAAAAATCTAAAATCCTTAAATAGCTACCACAGTTATTACTCCCCTAATATTATCCATATATTA
Organism: Primulina huaijiensis; assembly: GCF_012295235.1. NCBI lineage: Eukaryota > Viridiplantae > Streptophyta > Magnoliopsida > Lamiales > Gesneriaceae > Primulina > Primulina huaijiensis. The sequence continues at coordinate 19,983,530 of NC_133314.1, read as the reverse complement.
TTTTTTTTAAAGTTTATCCCCTAATATTATCTATATATTATTTTTAAATATATATATATATAGATAAACTTTTTATTTTTTAAAAAAATCATATTCAAATGTAAAAGTAACACATAAATTTAATCATTTATTGTATGATATTCTTGACTCATATTTAAAAATCAAGACTCAATTGTAACAATCTCCTCACAAACTAAAGAATTTTTATCCATTAGTCCAAAAATATCTAAAACAAAAATTAACATACCAAGTAATTGTTTCATTAAACCACTACATAATTTTCCCGGAGCTTTATTTCACATCAATTGATATTAGACTTTTCAAAGCGGGCAACGGAATGGGCACGTCCGCAGTCTGGCAAAACTATCGTTTGATTGAGTCAGAAAATTATCAATCCGACTAGTCTATTTTGCCGACTTTTCCATCAATTTTTAGTTATATTTAACAAATTGGGCCGACTAGTCCGCAACTTGCTACAGTCCACCATTTAGTATGGTATGTTTAACTCATTTTGACAACTCTAATTAATATACTTCTAGTTAAATAATGTTTAGTAATTATATTCAATCACTGATAATATTTTTAATAAATATAAAAATCATAAATAACTAATATTTTATGAAGAAAAAATTTTTTGACATCAATAAGTAATCGCAATAAATGATTTCCTTCTGATGATAAGACAAACCCTTCTTGATCACAACAATATGTTCATATTGAAGGAAAGAAAACGATGAAATAATAACTTTTTATCTGTATAATTTTATTTGAATTATAAATAGATTTGTCTATAATTTTTTTCATTTGGATGAATTAGTTAACAATTTAATTTAATTTAATCTTTATAAATGAGATTAGCCCTTAAATGATTAAGTCAACTTTCATATAAACTTCGACCCAATAATATTATATTTAAATTGTAAACTCCAACTCAATGTGTTAATAACATCATAATATATTTTTTAAAAAATAAAAATTATTATTATTATTAATATAATCAATTCGGGATAAGAATTCCATCGGGTGAATACTGTATTCCCGATTTCTTTCTCGGTAATGCCAATATTGACCGGGACAAAAATCCCGACAACTTGGGTCGAAAAAAACACAGGCCGAGATATTTTTGGGACGGGATTTGAGATGAATCGGGATTTCTAGAGAAATTATGTCATATTAAACAGTTGTCATATACATTTACTCTTTAATATGACATAATTTTACTCTATATTATATATATATAAATATAATATTATCGATTTTGTAGAATTGTGGCACAATATATATTTTTTTTTTTATCATAATCTCCCGTCTAATTATACAAAAGGGATGGATTATCCGGACGAAACAATCATCTCTACAGTCCATAAATATTGTATGCATCAATTATTTGCGTGTCTGCTTTCCGATCAATCAACAAAAGTATTATTGCAAACTAAAATTTGGACTGTAGAAGTTGAATGGGACTAGTTAAAGGTTCCCTGGATGAAAGGAATGGGAGAAGAATGGCCGATACGCCGAGTGCCTTGTATGATTGAAGTGTTCTAATCATAGGCGGACCCCAACAAAAAAGTGCTAGACGGATTAATGGTAAAACGATTCTGTCCAGACGACCATTAGGTTAGAAGGATCGAAAGGGGGTTAACGTGCCAGCCCCCGTGGCTCACCCCAATAACCCTAACGTTCTAACCGCCGGAGCGGATCCCACCGAAGAACGGATAAAGGGAATGGACCCCAATCACTCTTAGAAAAGTGAGATAAAGAAAGCAACTTACTCTGAGCGTCAAGGGGCGGGTGGCTAGATTGAAGCCACCAGGCCTTTTTATTTTTATTTTAAAAAAAAAGAATTGTATTTATAAAATTAATATGTAAAAATAAAATAAAATTTGTTTTTCGGAGAACGAGATATATTGATTTTAATCAATTCGGTTTATAATATTTTAGAACAATTAAAAAAATTACAAAAATAAAACCATTCAGTTTGAAAAGCAGAGAACGAAAGATGGATCTGCAAATCGGACTTATGGACATATATGTTTTCTAATTTGTTTATTTTTTTTTATCTAAAAACCAAGGTTTCTTAGTATAGTTTTCCTTGCTACATGTTACCTCTAATTTATTAATTAAATAAATCAATAGTTTTGTAACTGAAATTTAGTATTTGATTTGGTGTGAACATTGTTTTGTTTTCATTTCTTTTGGAAACCATTAACGAGCAACTCTGTTTGCATGTTTTTCTTAAATTATATATCTTTGATTTGACAAAAACTTGTGTGAGACGGTCTCACTGGTCGTATTTTGTGAGATGGATCACTTATTTGGGTCATCCATGAAAAAATATTACTTTTTATGCTAAGAGTATTGATTTTTGTGGTGAAGATCGGTAGAGTTGACCCATATCTGTTTGTGAATATCGGTAGAGTTGACCCGTCTCACAGATAAAAATTCGTGAGACCGTCTTACAAGAGACATACTCCTTTTTTGATTTAGTTAACAAAACTATTTATCTTTGTTTTGGTTTCAATTGACTCGTGTCTTATGTATGCTCATTATTAGCTTTAGTTAGATGAGGAGTACTGGCAGCAATCGTGGCAAATTTTGCTGTGTTGTTTCAATTTGTCAATTCCAATCGTCTACGTTTGCAATCCCTAGCTCAAAGAAGTCGGGGATAGCATCCCCGGGCCTTCGCTGTTATATCATCGAATTTCGAAGTTGCGAAAATATTTGCAAGTACAAGTGTTTACACCTATATAATATTAGGTGGATTCTCTTTGATTTTTTTTTTTAAAAAAAGGCCCCTGTTTTATTGCAAATGACATAGATATATCCATTCTGCTAACACCTCTATGCGACATATGTAAAGTGTTTAGTATTATATTCAAGAAGAGACTTAAAATGCGAGGTCAAATAAAATGTCGACTTCTCTTAACTGAAAATTATCGGACAGACATTTTTTAAAGAAATTATTATCATCTCAAGTTGAATTGACCAATACCCAAAATGACAACAGCAGCAACAACAACGAACGACGCTCTGACTCCTTCAAGTGGTGGGGGGAAACGAAAGTGAAACGATGAAAAAACTAGTTCACAAAATATTTAAAATATCCGAACAAAACTAAAAGAAGAGCTTTCTTGAAACTAACTGCAAAATCTGTAGATCATATATCTATGGAGTCGTTGATCACGATGATACACGAGTAAGCTAGCTAGAAGAAATTATGTGAAGACAGATATCAAAACTAATCAATCAATCAACTGCTTCCTATGGGTTCACGTTCCGGTTCCGGTTCATTGTCGCTCGTCGGCCCCTCAATCAAAAGTGGAGTTTCTGGTTCTTCCACCCCTTTCGCCTTGCTGTAGTTCAAACAAACAAACAAACAAACAAAATCAAATCACGAGAAGAAGCGCAGGACATTCTTGATTTTGTACTTCACTGGAAATAAACTGTTTCTTTTCTTTTCCCTTCACATTTTGAAATATTCACTGAAATGATTTAACAAATCGTATGACTATTCAGTTTTTCTCCGATTTTGAACTACATGCATGAACATGAAAACTAAAACAAAAACAAAAACCATGCGACGTGTACATTACACTGGAGCTATGATTCCAGGGGTACTACTACTATATGGACAAAAAGTCAGGCAGTTGAGGCAGCGTAATTTTCAGTAAAGGAAACATGAAATATGATTGTGATGCATGAAACAGAAGTGATAGTGTCATTGTCATCATTCAATTATGAGTCAACTGCGTCGTGGAACATGAGTCGGCTGAGATATCAATGTCTTTGGATCTTAAGTTCCCAACTGTTAATTGCTTAGAGAACCTAAGTGTGAAAGAAAGAGGTAGAAAATATAAAAACTTACTTGCATGTTTTCTTATTGTGGCCTAGGCCCTTGCATTTACTACACTGGAGCTGGCGCTTAATGATATCCACAGAGTCCGCAAATTTCATCTTCGGTCGGCCTGGAGGGCGCTTAGTAGGCGGAGGAGTTACAATAGTTGCTTCTACCAGCACTTCACTTTGCTCTTGTTTCTCCACATTTGGTATGGGGTTGATCGACTCCAAATAAGTCAAACGGTAGCTGTCTGACGTGAAGTATCTAGAGCAATAATCATTGAGACTCCTGCCAAGGCATTCAAGAACAGCAATAGCATGACAACAAGGCAATCCTGTGAGTTGCCAACCTTTGCAACTACAGTCCCAGTGATCAATATCAACAATGTCAACAGATTCACCACGGACCTCAAATACGCTCCCATGTGAGAGTAACACTTGAAGTGACCTTGATTTTGCCGCCTCATTCTGAAGCCTGTCCTCCATAAAAGGTGTCAATCTTGTGACCCACTGGCTCGATTCAAGCCTTCGCCTATAAATCAGTTCCATGATCTTGCCACGCAATACATCAATCATCTGAGTAATTGGCAACTCATCCACCTCAGACACCCAACTGTAAAACTGTTGGCCGAAGTTGGATGTCATGTGATTGTATCTCGCCCCACCAAAAAATGCATTAGCCCAGTGATCTGGCTCACTACTGATGACCCAATTATAAGCCTCATCTGAGATGGCCTTTATGTTTTTTACACAACTTTCAAACACCTCGTGTTTTGGTGCATATGCAGCGGCATAGAAATCTTGAACCATGAGCCGCCTGGCATCATGTGAAAATTGTCCTTTCAGATCTTTATTAAGTTTCTCAGCAAGACAGCGCAGACAATAACCATGGTAGCATTCCTTGCCAAAAATGTCGAGCAAAGACGCTCTTATGCCTTTCTGGAAATCGGAAACAAAAGTAATTTGCTCAGATGTTGAGAGAGCAGATTTTAACTGTGACAGAAACCAGTGCCAGTTATTTTCGGTTTCTTCGTCAACCACAGCAAAGGCTACGGGGAAAAAATCATCATTTCCATCTGCGGCAGTAGCTGCTAATAAAGTTCCTTGGTATTTTGAGTAAAGAAGAGTGCTATCAAGAAAAATAAGAGGGCGGCACTCATGAAAGCCAGATATTGAGGCGTGAAACGAGACAAAAAGTTGGCGGAAGCTTGAATCTTCTTTCGTACTCAATGTGGCAAGACTACCGGGATTAGTCTCCATTATCTTCTCACAAAAAAGTGGTAACTGAGAATACGCCTCTCTGTATGAACCCTGAAGCTGCTCTCGTGCAATCTCCTTGGCTCGCCAAGCTTGCGTATAATTCAACTGAATGCCATAATCACGCTTGATGTCACTGGCTATGTCTTTCGGCTTGTAATTTGGAGAAACTTTCAATTTTTCCTTAATGATGCTTCCTATCCATCCCCTAGTCGCCCTATAACCCGCTTTTACAGTAGCCCCTTCACAAGTGTGCTCTGGATTCATTTTCTTTATGCATATTAGTTGAGTGGTAGCCAATCTAGATGCATATATACGCCATGGACAGCCTTCTGTTTTGCACTTGGCAGTAACACGATGACTGTCGTTTTTCTTATATTTGTAGGTGAATCCATGGGCAATCGAGTACTTATGCAGAGCTTCACGGAACTCAGCAAACGTATTAAATCTTTGGTCCACACCAGTGATAATATTCTCCCACTGAGTCGCTGCTCTACGATGCTTATCTTCATGGCCATAAGGATAAACATCAAGTGTTGTAGTTTCGATAGGTTCATCTAAGACAATCGCATCATCAGTTTGCATAAGGTCCACAGGTACATCAATAGGAAATTCTGACTCAGAAGCAATCGTCCTGCTAGACCTGTATAATTAAGAAAATCAAACATTCCAGTTGGAACATACTAAAGTGACATCAACAAAGTTCCGATAATAAATCGGCACACATGCAAGTACAATTCTGTGGGCAGGCAGGGGGAACAATTGATATTCAACATGATACAAATGCAAGAAGAAAAGTACCTACTGGCAGGCATATTGGACACATTTCGGGCAGCAGCAAATACGAAAACCTCAACTTGGTCAGATTCCTTAAAGAAGTTAACCATGCGGTGAAGGTCCTTATCCTTAGATATACTAATGAGGGTCTTCCTGTTCCCAGGGAGAAAATACTTGATGGCCATGCCATCCACACTGCATTGAAATGTTTCAGAAAGTTCATGTTTGAAATCTTTCAATTGGGTGTGCTGATCCAGGTCCAAAGCATAAGCTTCCCCGCCCGCATAATATAAGGACCCATCATCCTTATTGCTCACAAATTCCCCTCCAGATTGACATATGGCTATAATCTTCTTCGTTGTACCCATCACAATTCACATAACCTGTATCAATAACTATTGGAAAAATCACATTAAAATTTAACAAACGGGAACAAAATCAAGCGAAGAGACGACGAGGTTTTCCTGAAAAAAAAGCCCTAACAAAACAATAATGCACGAACTTTCAGCAGCCAACAGCACAAAATCAGGAACTGTGTCGTTAAAAAATCGAAACCATGACAATCCACAGTCAATATTAAATCTTTATACGATTTAAAAGAACAACTCGACCTAAAAAAACAAAAGCAAAATCACTATTCGCGCAAATTCGATGGCACAATTCCGTAAGTATTAAAATTCACTGAGAAAAAAGTAGTGATTCAAACCAAAAAAATGCAAAGACTTTACCGAAATTGAGCTTGACTTTGTCGGGGCTCCTGGGTAGATGGAGGGAGAAAAGAGGAGACCTCCTCGGCAGTCGGCAAGGACCTGGGAATTTTTCCTGATACCAAGTCAAATCTCAACCGTTGGTTAATGCCAAGCTATCCCGCATCTATGGAAGTTACGGGGTACACGTGTGCACAAGTATTTTGGGGAGAGATTAAAATTGTCTTGTACTCGATTCGTTCTCGGAAAATATTTTATTTAAATTAAAACATGTTTGATTTTTTTCAAGTTCGGGAATTTTAATGTTTGATCATTATAATTGTGTAATAAATAAATATATTTGAGGTATTGGGTCTTTATTTTTATGTAGCTCACAAATATATTTGATTATTTTAAGCTGAACTCGAGCTATGGTTAAAAGATAATTCAAGTCAAAAATATTAAAATTTTCCGTTCGAGTTAGTTATCATATTGAATTCGAGCTCGAATATATCTAATTCGATTCGATCATGAACACCCCTAGACTAGATATATGGTCCCAATGTTGGGACGCTAGTACTACCATACCAATAATATGTAACATTTATCTGCAACTGCAAACAATTTTGTTGAACATCTCACCGAGTTTTTTTTTTACATTTACACAAGTAAATTAGTTCGTGATAACATTGTACCTCAATGTTAGTCCCTTACACATTTGAGTAAAAATGATAGAAATATAATAATAAATCTTATTATGATCAAAATTAAGATCGTTAATATCTTGAATTCAACATTTTGTATTTAATGGTTATTTTGTAAAATAAATTTTTTTAAGTTATAAATAAGTTTTTTATTTTATCAAAGCTATATGTCAAACAATCCAGTCTCCTAGGTTTTGTTTGGGAGTTGTGATTTGAAAGGAAAATAAGAGAAATTAAATTTAAAATTGGTTGTTTGGGAGACTTTAATGAAAGAAAAATTTGTTACGGATAGAAGAAAATTTTGCTTCGGATGGAAAATATAAGGAAATTAAAAATTTTCTTTTCTTTTCTCCTTCGCTCTTTTCTCTCCCAACTTCCAAACTAATCCCCGAGCTTCTCTATTTTAAGTACAAGCTATTTTAAAAAATAATAAGTGGAAGCTATTTTATAAGAGTATTATAAAATATAAATTTTATTTTGAATATTTAAGATGAACTGTTTTATTTTTTTAAAAAAATTATTAAGGTGTTTGAATAAAATAAAATAAACAAATTCCAAGTTATTATTATATTTGACATCATAGTATCTTTTTTTTTAATTTCACAATTATTAGAAATAACATGATATTATAAAAAAATAATACGAATATCTGTTTGCACACACGTTTTAAAAAAAATTCTATCAAGCTTCTTAAAATTATAAACGTAAACTTATAACTTCCTTGATATTTTACGGGATAGGATTTTTACGTGATTACTTTTTGGAGAGTATAAATATAATAAAGTTTAATGAGACATTTTGGTCTTTTATAAATGTAATATTTTTTTTATTCGCAGGAGAAGATTGATTAATAAGGAGTTGCTAAAAAAATATTGATAAGAGATAATTTTATTTCTCTTAAATAAATAACAAATGTGATGTAGTGAAATAAAATTGTCATTTGAACTATGAAAATTCAAGTGGATGTTGATGTGGGACTGTAAAATCTGGATCTGCAGATGTCGTTTTTGCAAACCTTAAGACTAAAATAGTGAATCATCACAAACAGAGTGTCGTAACACCGAGAATACCCCGATGAAAATCCTTGTGTACTCAAATCATCGATACCAAAGCCAAAGTAAATAAAAGATGTTTTTAAGAGCTAAAAATGAGAACTTATCTTCAAAATGAAAGCTTGCACTATTTATAGGCATTATGATGACTTTGTGGGCTTGGTTTAGATTATCATAATTCAAAAATAAGAGACTCACTTTTGATTAAGTAAATATTTATGACCCATCAAAATGGATATATGGGATTTAGAGACCAAATAGAGAGCAACATATGAAAAAAATTATGGATTTAATTAACATAGTATTTTGATGTGAAATTAATTACACTAATTAACAGCATTTTTGATTTAAGGTTGTATTTACATTAATACATTTGATTTGGAGGACATATGTGATTCGGGATGAATTTGGATTTTTGATTTACGTATTTCAAATGACAACTACTTTTTACATTTTTATAATGTTACAACTGATTTGATTGTTTATTTTTTTTCAAAAATATAAAACTTGCATTGATTAATTTTCTCATCTACCTAGATCAACGCGTTTATTTAATATCTTCTGGATCTTTAATTGATATAAAAACTTATTTTGACTTTCTAAAGAGTGTAGTTGGATCTATATTGGTTGTAGTGTAACATTGGCAAGTGACACGTCCATTGAATTTTAACTGTTAAAAAAAAATAATCAGAAACTCATTTAGTAACGTCAAAAATTGGATCTGATAACAAGTGAAAGCATTCTGTTTAACACAACTATAAGGATTGTACGTGTACCAAATAAGTTTTGTCTCAGATGTAACACATTGTAACAACATGCAGCGTAATAATATAACATATAAATAAAAAAAAAAAGTAACACAAAGATATTTATGCTCAAGTAAGCACATTTGTGTGATGTCACATGACAAAATAATCATTAGAAAACAATCAAGTTTACAAAATCAATACTATCGAAAGAAAGAAAAATTATCTTCTTTAACAAGTCAAAGAAGTAAATTACATTATAAAATATCAATAACAGAAATAACCATAACACAATAATGTAAATATGTGTGGACGAAATTCGGAGTGACAAAATGTACATGTGTTGTCTTCAGATATCTCTAACACGTCACAATAACACAGTGAAACAATGATGTCAATGATTTCTATTTTTTCAATTTTAATCATATTCATCGGAGTGCTGACATCGACGAAAATTGTTAACGTGGTGTCGGTCATAGCCAACTTATATGATGTAGCTTCAGTATTCCGACAAAAAATGACTAAAAATAAAAAAATACAAATTAGTGGATTAATATCTCGAATCGACTAACAACAAGATCAAAAATGAAAATCGCTCAAAATAATGAAAAAATTGTAAATTCTACTTACATGTAATAAATATTTAAATGTTTGTATCACACATCAATGAATATCAATTTAAAATAAATTTATTACCCACTACACGTTTTTTTCTATTTGTTGAAATCATTAGTTTATTTCAAGTGATGGGCTTTTTAATTTGAGCGAGTAGTTTCGGAGAAGAAAAATTAATAAATCTCAAACTTCATAAATAGAATAGATTTGATTTTAAAATTTTTATATTTATGTATTTTATTTATAGTTGAAATCCAAATACGACCCGCCCAAAATTCTCCCAAAAGCCCAATAAATTTAGGCATTTGAAAATTTAACTCTGTTCACCTCCAATCGGCCCATTTATCATTTCGATTACAAACAAAACCACTTGATTTAATTTATTTTTATTGAACTCAAAATTTAGTACTAACTAAAATTTGTCCTCAACTTTCAAATGATATTTAATTTTTGATAAACAACTCATCTTATAATCCATCATAGAAATAAAATACTATCCCACTGCACTTTTGGAGTATAGGTATTATATTTCATCTCCGCCCTTCATTAGTGTGGCTAAGTGTTAACAACAAGAGAAAGATTTGCAGATTACTGTATTAAACTCTAAACGAACCTTCATGTCCCACATCCAAATGTAGTCTATAATGGTCGATCTGATGGGTTGCGTGTGTGTATATATATATATATATATATATAGCAAAAACTTGTGTGAGACGGTCTCACGGATCGTATTTTGTGAGACGGATCTGTTATTTGAGTCATCAATGAAAAAATATTACTTTAATGCTAAGAGTATTACTTTTTATTGTGAATATCGGTAGGATTGACCCGTCTCACAACTATACATCAATTTATATAATTGTTCATTGAACAATTTGAGTGGATGGGGTTCAATTTAGAAATCCTCATTTTAAGCCATTAATTAAAATCTTGGACTTGCTTAAAATTATTTGGTGGAACTAATGGTGCAAACTTGCCATCATAAGAGCTAGAGAGTTTGTTAAAATCACCATCGTTTTACGATTCCGCTAATATTTTATCATTTTCGATCATCATTTACGGCTGATCCAACGACTTATAACCGTTGTTTATATTACAATCGATGCAACTTAAGTGCGTTTATCAACTCTATGTAGTGTAATGACGGAATTAGGGGTCTTTTTATAATAAAAATATGACAAAGTTTAGGTAGAAAACATGGTGGGGACATCGGATTTAAGCATGAGAATATGGGGAATTAATAAGTTAATTTAGGTCCGTGGACGTTTCGATTGGTGGATAGGGAACCCCGCCGTTGTGATTATCAAGGAAAAAAGTCGTTAATTAATATATTATTCTCCATAATACAACAAGCTAAGAACAAGTCATCAAAGAATCCAACGAGCCATGTTTGCTTGTGGGAATACAACCTTTTTTCTCCCTTGAGATACTCTTAATAAATATTATGTTGGGTATAATAATTGTACATATTAAATCGAAATATGGTGTTTGAGCTGATGTAGAGTTTAAAATATTTGAGTTGCAACGTTACTCCCAACTATGAATTGTGATAAAATGGCAAGCGCTTGCTCAGTCTTACTATTGGTATCAGATGAAAAGTCACGAGTTTAATTCTTATTGATTGCAAGGAGTGTAGTTATTAGAAAAGAGATTGTAGAGTGTAATAATTGCCTCTGTTAGATAGAGCAATCGAAACGTTGTGCTTGAATTCTTGTACAGTTTAAAAGATTTGATTTGCATAATTACCATCAAATATAGCTTTTGACCTAGTGGTAAGCGTTTGATACTAACATAATATGTCCAAAGTTATGAAACAGATAAATTATAAACGTCGAAATTGCACCCTTTTTTTTGTCGTGCATATTTGTTTATTTACTATTTTGATGTTTTATGTAATCAAATTTGAGTTTTAGTAATGTATTTTGCGGTTTTTCACAATTTCAATCTTATGACTTTATAAGTTAGGTTGGTTGAAAACTCTTTATAATATTTTTAAAATTTTTAGAGAAAAAAATGTTTGAAAGAATAAGTTTATTTATTTGGGGCTTTTGATATCATTTCAAATTTTCAGCTCAAAGGTCAAATATTAATTCTTAGATTATCAACGTAGATGTCAAATTTTATATAAAAAAAAAAACCCACATAATCTAATAATATTGAAACGTAGCGGTCTTTATTTCTAAAATTAACTCTTCAATGTTAGAAAAGTCCATGTTAATTAAATTTGTTTATCCTTTGACATCAGTTTTTGTGATACAAAATAATTGTTTAAAGGCCTATTATTTTGACTTGAATCTCGTCAAAAATAAAGAGGTTAGTTAAGAAAACAAAATAAAACAAAGACGGAAAAAGAATAAGTTTAAATTTCTAATACATTTTCATACATAAAGTTCACGTAAAAAAAAAGGGGAAGTTGGTGAAAAATCCACAATCAAAATATTTTTTTGGGTTCACTCCCTACCCACAAAATTATGGTACTATGTCATACAAATTGTAGTACACTTCATGTGGAAATGTGGTACTAAAAAAGTATCCAGGGACTGAACATAAAAAAAAAAACGACGGCTGAAGACTGAAGGTCAATTTCCCGTAAAAAAAACATGAACCTCACATTTTAAAATAAATATGACCAGTCGAATACACACTAGAGAAAATATCCAAATAGTAAGTTGAACTCAACCGTTTACAATATCAAGATCTTGAGAACGTTAAAATTTGATAAAGCTAATGTTTCTATACTCATAAATCATTGATTTGAACCAAATTTAGAGCAAATCTTTCTCCCCAGCCACAAAGCAAAATGGGAGGAGAGCATTGTAACAAGTTGGCCATAGGACCACTTGCTTGCATGTTAGTCCCACGAATGACTCCACAAAATTTGTCCTAAAGTATGAGAAATTTTGCACCCCAAACAAACAATATATATTTTTAATTATAAAGTTGAAATGAGTAATTAAGAAGAAGAGAGAATATATTAATATTTAAATGAATGTGATTATAGATTGATGGTGATTAATGATTTTGAAAGATTGATTCCATGGCATGAAGAGACTGAGGACCAGATTGGGTTTAGATTTATGTGCTCTCTGCAAAACAAAATTAAATATTTACATTTTTTCTTTAAATTAGGAATTAAGAGAAATATTAAAAAAAAATTTGTGTGTGTATTTGCAAACTCGTATAAATCTGTAATAGTTAATATTTTCAGGTCAACAACATCAGATGTCCCATTTTCATCATACAAAAAACCGTAACATTAAAAAAAATTGTAGTTTTTGAGTTGTTATACAGTTTAAAATATTTCAGTTACACCATTATCACCAGTTATATCTTTTAGTAATGGAGTAGGTCTATTATGAGACGGTCTCACGAATCTTTATCTGTGAGACGAGTTAACTCTACCGATATTCACAATAAAAAATAATACTCTTAGCATAAAAAGTAATATTTTTTCATAGATGACCCAAATAACAGATATGTCTCACAAAATACGACCCGTGAGTTCTCAAACAAGTTTTTGCATTTGTTTAATGTAACAAACGTTCGATCCTACAAAAGTTGTTGAAACCTGAAAGCTGGTCAGGAGATGCTATAAAATATAGACTTTGAAAAGATTATTTGATTATAAGGCATTTATTTTTTCCACATATAAATTATATTATAAAAATCGAAATAAGTAAAGAAATTTATTTATTTTTTGGTTTTTGACCTAATGTGTTAAGAATTTTTTAATTGTGGACAAACAAAAATAAAATAAAAAAGGACCCCATCCGCCGCGAATATATACATAACCTAAAATAAGTCACACTGTCCCTTCGTTATCCCTTTGTGTCATAGTTCATAAATTAAAATTGACGTGTACTGTCACTGTGTGTGCTCTTTTTATTCGATGATCAAGGGAAATAATATATTTCATTTTATTCATAGTCAAATATTATTTTAGAATTAATAAATAAACTACAAATAAATTAAATAGTGGTATGAAAAGAAACTTTTTAATATTATCCCACTAAATTTAAACCCCAAATCATGATGAGTTGAACTAATTTTACGATTACGTGCACATTTATTTGAAAGCAAAAACTTGTGTGAGACGGTCTCACAGGTCGTATTTTGTGAGACGAATCTCTCATTTAAGTCATCCATTAAAAAGTATTACTTTTTATTGTGAATATCTATAGGGTTGACCCGTTTCACAGATAAATATTCGTGAGACCGTCTCACAAGAGACCTACTCTTATTTGAATAACGTTTAGGTATCACTCATCTATTAGATATACAATTTTTATATATTTCATCACATCTAATAGGTGAATTACATTTCGAACGTGCTCACATAAATATGCAAAATAGGTGTGCAACATATCAAAACTATATTATATATTGACATCATATAACATTTTTTTGTACAACATACTGTACTACTTTATATGTAAACATAGCTTTAAGTTAAAAAAACAAAAAAAAAAAACCCAAAATAAAGCCACCAAACAATATTACTTCATCTTCTTTAACTTAATCACATTAGGGATATATAAATATTGATCCCATATTTTTTGACTAACTTTTTGTTAAAGAGTAGATCTCTTGTGAGACGGTCTCACAAATCTTTATCTGTGAGAGGGGTCAACCCTACCGATATTCACAATAAAAAGTAATACTCTTAGCATAAAAAGTAATTTTTTTTCATGGATGACCTAAATAAGATATCCGTCTCACAAAATACACCCGTGAAATCGTCTCACACAAGTTTTTGCATTTGTTAAATAATACGAAAATATTGCATTTGCCACATAATCATAACTAAAGTTAAAAATATGATCGACTAGCTAGAATATTGCTTATAGCCAAACATGGGATGAATTTATAAATTACACTAATCAGTTTTTTATATTTATTTATGAATTGTGTGTCGTGGGAATGTACCATCCGACACCAATGATTTTTTACAAAAGTTGAACAGTATTTGTTATTTTTTATTTTTGAGGAAAAGTTGAAAAAATTGATTTTTTTATACTTGTCAAAATAACAAAATATCTGTTTGAACCAATTCTTTAATTCATTTCCCATTTTAGAACTTTATGTGTATCTTTCGAGAGAATCTACGTTTCACACCTACCATGTACACGTACACCCACCTATTGAATATAATGAAACATATAAAAATTGTACATCGAATAGATGAGTATCAAATAATCGTTGCTCACATAAGCGTAAACGGTAAATGTGCAAAATATCAAAACGCACAGTAATGTGAGTATCGATAAGGTGTCATTCACTTATTAGATGTTATGAAATATATAAAAATTGCACATTTAATAGGTGAATGTCACCTCATTGTGCTTACATAAGTGTGCACGATAGATGTGAAACATATCAAAACTGTATATATCATGTCATTTACTGCACTAAAATTTAAATTTTTAAGAAAAAAATTATGTTAGCAATTTTGATCATGTATATTTTATTCTTTGCGATTTTGATTTGTCTATGTAATCAAATTTTAGTCTTGTTATTGTATTTTTTATTTTTGATAATTTTAATCATTTTTCATTAGAAATGCTGACGTGAGATCCACACATGTAAGTAACACATCGTTACCAGATAGAAAAAATGGCTAAAATTCTCACAAGAAATTATAGATAAAAGACTAAGATTGAAATTTGATAACATAGGAAACCAAAATCACAAAAAAGATGAACATACATATGAAAAATACAAATTTTCAATTACTGAATAAAGACTTGAGTCATATTGTTGACAAAAGTTTCAACAAATTAATGACTAAATCTATTATTATCTATAATACCAGATCCTTATACACTAACCATATGAAATCATGTTGTAATTTTGGATTTGCATAAAACAACCTCCATTTTATCAAACTAACTATATGATTTTACTATATCACAATGATATTTTTATTTACATTTTATTTTATCTCATATCGTTTAAATTTCAAAAAATTATAACTTCAATTTAAAACTAAAAGTTGCTTGGTTGCTTATTTTGTTTTTACGGAAGACACATATCGCATGTATCACAATCCGCTAATAATAATAAAGAATCCTATTATTCTTTATACATTATTTATACATCATTATACAATTACACGAATGGATAATATTAAAGAAGCACAACGTAACCTCATGTAATTTAACCCCATTACGGGGTATTATTACAGCTAAAGCTAATGTAATAATATTTTACTCTCATCTTTGAATATGCTCGTCACTCATGTTTTTATATATACTTTATATATGATTATAGACGATGTACATTTATATGAACATCAGATGAGATAATATTCATTTATTAGATGTAAAAATCGTCAACTTAGTTTATATATGAGTTTGAGCATCAGCTGAAGTGATGATTTGTACATAATCTGTTGGGTGCAATAATTGTCCCCATTTGGTAGAGCGATCGAACTGTGATGTTTGAGCTGCTGTGCAGTTTAAAAGATTTGAATTGCACTATTACCACCAGCTATAGCTTTTGGTAAAGTGATATGCACTCGGTCCTACAATTGGTATCAGACAAGGTCACAGGTTCGATTCACATTGATTACAAAGAATGCAATTATTGGGAGGGAGATTGTTGGGTGCAATAATTGTTCTTGTTTGATAGAGCGATCGAACCGTGGTGCTTGAGCTACTGTGCGGTTTAAAAGATTTGAGTTGCACCATTACCATCAACTATAGCTTTTGGTAAAGCGGTAAGTCGGTCCTACATAATCCAATATATATATATATATATATATATTCTCTCCATGTCTCTCTACGGTCTTTACACTCCATCCTCAACCTTTTCTCTCCCTACTCGATTCTTCTTGTTTTCTATTCGCCCTAGGTTTAAATTCTTGTGCTTTAATTTATTTATAAAATATCAATTCAGATCATTTTTATACTGTTTCTTCTTTGCTGAAAATTATTATTTTTCCTTGTTTCCTGTTCTATCTTAATTTTCTTGTAGTATATGGCTGGTTTGGACTTAGGTTCAGCTTCTCACTTTGTTTCTCAGCTCCAGAGACCTGAGGTCCATCTTCAAAGATCTGAGGCTGATGAATCGAATCGGAACAGGTTTTCGAATGAAAATACTGATGATTCCCATCAGGCTTTCGATTTAGTCACCTCAAATAATAACTCCGGTGATGCGGTGGAGCGTAGGACGAGAGGCCGTCCGGCGGGATCCAAGAACAAACCTAAACCACCGGTGATCATAACCCGGGAAAGTGCAAACACGCTACGGGCACACATACTCGAGGTCAACAGCGGCTGGGACGTGTTCGATGTCGTGGCTACCTATGCGCGGAAGCGGCAGCGAGGGATCTGTATCTTGAGCGGGACGGGTACGGTCACCAACGTCAGTTTGAGGCAGCCCTCCGCGGCAGGCGGCGTCGTAAATCTACAAGGCCGATTCGAGATTTTGTCATTGACTGGGTCGTTCCTGCCGCCGCCTGCGCCGCCGGGAGCGACCAGCTTGACTATATATTTGGCTGGCGGGCAAGGACAGGTAGTCGGAGGAAATGTTGTCGGCGCTTTGATCGCCTCAGGGCCCATTACCATCATTGCAGCATCTTTTACTAACGTGGCTTATGAAAGGCTCCCATTAGAGGAAGAAGAAGCAGAACTCCAGATGCATACGCCGCCATCGGCGTCTGATCCTCTAGGCGGCGGAGGAGGGAATGGTGGTGGAAGTGGAGGAGTGGGTGGGAATCAGTTTCCTGATCCATCATCAATGGGGCTTCCTTTCTTCAATCTGCCACTCAACATGACTAATGGGCAGCTCCCAATGGACAGCGGTGCATGGACCGGAAACTCCGGTGGCGGTGGACGGCCATCGTACTAGAGCACGTTACAAGTTTAGAGAATGAAGTATCAGTAAGAATTCTCTAAAACTTCTTCAATTCTCTTGTACATTTAAATTTTTATTACTATATTGTTTGTGCTAATTATCAAGAATTAGACTTTAATTGAATTTTCTTGCCTGTGATGAACAAAATTATCATCTTTTCTCGAACTTTTGATGAAATTTAACACTTCGTGCGCACATTTCTTTAATGCAACTTGCATGTTATGTAATTTTGAGATACATACATAGTTTCTCTCTTACCAAAATCTTTGATAAATTTCCTAAATTTACTTAGAATAAACTTGATAGATAAACACAAGATATCATTAATTAATTTTGCTGGCACAACACAAGAAAGATCGATCTGTGGATGAATCAAGTAATTTAAAATAATTAACAAAAGACCAAATTCTTCTGTCTCAGTTTTAGGAGAGACCATGGACTTCCACAATGAAACGTAGATTAATGCAAAATCCGAATATAATACAAGTGAATTTACATGATTTAATGATAATAAACAAATCAAATAGTGTGTAAAAAAAGTAAAAGGGAAGAAAAATTCTGCTATGACCAATGGTAATGTCAAGAACAAAGAAAATTCTTCTTTTTTTATTTTTGGTGCAAAAAGAAAAAAAAAAACAACTTGCCTTGATTGACAGATTAAGAAAAATCGTTCATCTCTAGCTAGGAATTTACAATCGGTATATAATTCTTCATGAGTTGAACTAAATGCGTAGAAAAAAAACATAGAATATACGATTAGATCAGCTGGACAGAACATCAAATACTTTATGCTTAATTATAATTTTTATTGTAAGAGGAGATTAAGCTATAATCCCATGCCAAATCAAATATATGCATTCCTTACATAATACTCTGATATTTAAATTAAAATTACCAGATATATTTATAATAGGTTTGAATGAACTCAATTCTGGTCTCGAACTTCTTTTATGAATCGTTCAGTTGTATATATATTTCATATATATAATATATCATATGTATAATAGAGAGATTGATATTAAAATACAACATTCTTTATATGTATATATATATATGTTCCTATAGACTTTAAATAGCCATAGATGTATGTTTTCTATTGTTTTTTTCCCTTCTCAAACCGCTCTACTTATATTTAGGATTTTAATGTATGTATACGCATATATCGTTCAGCAGTTCAACGGTGCTCATAGTGGGTGTCCAGAAATCAATAATATATGTATATATATAGTCTAGTCTTAGTTTGATTTTACTTTTGTATGAGTTGGGTACCAAAGGGCACACAAAGGTGTAGTTTAAGATTAGTGGTAAGAAGATATATACTATAATGAAGAAAATGGAATTGAAGCTATCAATATAATACTCAATGCATCTATTCAATACTTAGGCGTAAATTCAAGTTATAATTACAATAAAGATATCCCTAGTCCAAAAAAAAATATCATATTTTTCAATTATATAATTTTATGAGTAATTTTGATCTATTTTTTAAAATATATTAAATCGTTCTTTCGTTTTGTTCATCCCTTTAATGAAACCCAATTTTCACACTTACATGGAAGATCTCTGAGTTTAATATTCCGAATATCGGCTAAAAAAAATTCTGTTATATCGGTTAATTCGGTTCGGTTACGGTTTTCAAAATTTTGAAATCAGTTAACCGAATTAACCGATATAATAAATAATATTATTTAATTTTTATATATTTTTAAATTTTTTATGTTAAAATCAACCTTAATTCTAATCTAATTTTAAACGCTTTGACTTTCTTGTTCTCATTTCTCTATTCTCGACTCTTGACTTCATCTGTCGCCCACCCATCTCTCTTCACCGGTCGAGACACCGTCCGCCCATGTTATGTTATTTTATAAAAAAACATGTACTGATTGTGTTCAAACAAAACTTATACATTTGTGATGTGTGTGATTTTATGTTTTTATGTATTTATGTAGACTGTAGTGTTCAAGAAAAATTACATATATAATTAAAGTTAAATCACAAATTTTTTTTTAAAGATAATCAGTTAATTCGATCACCGACCAAATTAATCGATTTTAATTCGATTCGGTTTTCATCGATTATAAAAATTAATTCGGTCGGTTCAGTTATGGACAAATATTTCGGTTCGGTTATAACTAATTTAGTTCGGTCGGTTCAGTGCTCACCCCTAGCCCTAGTAGCAACTACCTTTTGGTTAAGACCTTTTTCTTAATCCCAAAAGTGCTCTTTTCACACATTTTAGCTTTAATAATACAGTTCTTAAATTTGACCTTAAAAAAAGGAAAAATCATTATCAAAAACTTTAATATACACAATGCATAATATTGATACGATTGTGTCTGACAAATCGTATGAATATTAATATATAATAATAAATAGCTTAGAGTAATTAAAGCACTAAATCGTAACACAATATTTTAATTTAATTTCTTGAGTAAATTGAGATAAATATATATAATCGTCCTCTCGAAATAATTTAAAATTTTAAATCCATAATTTACTCAAAAATTTTATTTTTTGTGGCGCACACGAACATAATTATTGTATATCATGTGTAGCATAGAACTGAAATGGTGAATTATTCAAATAAAATTACATCAATTTTTATCTGTCATCAATTAATTTGAATTAGATCAAGGAGACAATAAAAACCATTACTATGAAGGCTTACTTGAACTGTGATGAATGTGAGAAGAAGGCACGCAGGAAATTGCTCAATCACAAAGGCAATCGTGGTTCCAAACAATTACTAATTTTTTGAAGGACTTTTTATTTTCAATTATTATATATATAAATGGAGGAAAAATTAAAACGAAAATTAGTAATTGTTATTGTCAGGACAAGCGCCTGTCGCTTTACTACAAGCTTTAAACCGTACAAAAACATAAACAATAGGTTCTGATTGCCAGAGACAATTATTGGACTATATATATATATATATATATATATAATGCGAAAACAGACATGAAAATTCGAAGTATAACGGTTGAAGGTGTGATCGAATCCGAAAAACTCGTAAAATACATGCGCTAAAGAGTGCACAAGCACGTTGAAAATATATGACCTAAAGAGAAGATAGAGGAGAAGGTAAAGAAGAAAGAAGAGAAGCAGGATGAGAAAAAAGAAGAGAAGAGAGTAGAAAGAAAAGTAAATATTGAGATTGATGAGAAAAAAGTCGGAGAATTTAAGGAAATAGAGAAAATAGAAGTTATTATGTATCGATGCATGGTAGTTTATATCGAATTTTTTGTTGGAAATGCAAATTAATTATTCAATTTCTTCCATGAAATTATTCCCATGTAATTTTTTTTTGGTTTTAATAATTAGCCAAATCATTCGAAATTAAGAACAACAATAATATAATTCAATAAGCTCGTCAACAAAATATAACAATTAACAAAATAAGTTATTATTATTTTTAAATCATTGAAATATTTGAATATGTTGTAGCCTAAAGAAAAGAATGAGCTCTTTTTCAATTATTTATTAATGAGGGGATTTAAATTTTAATATAGATGAAAAATATTTCCGATAATTAAATATTATTTTTGGCGATCCGTTATTATAATGATATTTGAATCCGTCGTCACCAAGAACCGATAATTGTGCTGTGGTGCTCAGGGCAAGTTGGTGGGTGGGCCGCCGGACCTGTTACCGATGTACCCGCCGCCGGAGACCACATTGGCGGTCGTATCAAAACCGTCACGGGCGTAGGGATCCTGTGGGTCGCCACCATGAGCACTGCGATACGTAGTGTTGGTGGAATATCTAGGCGATGCCGCCGAAGAATTGGGATTCCGGGCATAAGCGTCAGATTCTGGGGTGTTTGTGTCCAGGCGGGCGCCGGCGGTGGGATTTGGGTGCTTTCTCTCATGCTCCGCCATCTTCCCGGCGGCTTTGTTGACGTGGAGATCCATGGCCGCTTCAGCTTCTCGGGCCAGTTTCACCTCGTGGGCTACCTCCACTCTTGCTTTGGCCAACTCTTTCTCTTCCTAATAAGTCATGAAAGTCCACATTCACCACTAAATTCGTTTACGTAAGCATAAAAAAGAACTACATTCTTCCGAAATTAATTGAACTAAATTTATCAAGAAAAATTTAAATATGACCCTTCGAAATAAATTTTCATTAAAATAATTGATGTGGCACAACACACATCAACGTCGTTAAATTATAAACTTAACATACAATAGGTATCATATCAATGTCACGTCGGAAAAAAGATTAAAATTACAAACATTACAAAGATACATATCAAGATTGAAATTTATCAATATAAAATATCAAAATCTAAAATAGAGAAACATATACGTGTAAGATTGAAAAATGATAATACCTTTTCTTCTTGTTTGGCCTCAGCCTTGGCTTTGCGCATTGCACTCATGTCGTTCAACTTCTCCTNTATAGTCCCTGGCTTAATTCATTTATTAGATATATGGTCGTTAATAGCTATATATCTAGTTTTCCGGGGATTGGATCTCTTTGGTAGAAATAAACGACAAGTGTACGTAAGCCATTGAGGTTTTCTTTCTTTTAAAATTTAAAATTAACTACTTTTGAATAAATCATCGTTAGATTTATTTTTTTATAAAAAAAACTATTTATGTATGTATCATGTGTGTGTGTATCTATACATACACCTTAGTGTTACATTATATATAGAAGATAGATAGGTACGAAAACAAAGTTCTTCTTCTTTTCCATCCCAACTCCATTTTTCTTCTTCGATTCTTTTCTCATTCTAGAAGAGCGCGTTTATCTCGAAATTACTAGAGATTTATGTCACAAGACCACATGCATGCTAGCAATAATAAACATATACATTTCTCCGTTTTACTTAATAAAAAAAAAAAAGATTTTGATCAGTTCAAATCCGGATAAGTTCGACCGGTGTACAGATCGCTCCAGCTTCCATGGTTTTTAACCCGGATTTTTTCAACGAATCAAATATTTCAACCAACAGTTGCAAAGAACAAGAACTTGCTTTAGTACAATTTTCATCAGATAGAATTTCTAGCAATGTTTAAAGAGATCAATCCCATTTTCTTGTGCAACATGAACATTCCATCGATAATCTGATCTTGAAATCTTTTGGAACACTGAAATAGTGCAAAATCTTGCTTCTGAACTGCCTCTCTGAAGCATGACCGCCATGCATGGATTTCATGCACTCAGATCTCAACAAAATATGAAGAATCCACTCGTACCTTCTTCTGAAAAAGGAACTTGATTCAAAACTCCAAAAAGCCTCCTCACAAGCTCGGAACGCTGCGAAATCCGAAGAATCGAGACCAATTCATCGTGTTTAGCCGAAACTGGCGCGATAAAAGAGGCTTAGGACCAATATCATTACAAGATCAGCTATATATAAAGTTAATATCCATGTTTTTCTCGTGAAAATATAAAATTGCTGCACTATGTTACTTTAATATATTAATTTCTCATATTTTCTAAAATACTAAATAAAATATAAAATTTTCAGGTAATATTACATTTTCAATTTTTAATTCTAGTGAAAAATATTATCGTGAATTTTTGGTTTATTAATTGGTCGTAAATTAATATGATTATATATTTTAATCAAAACTTTAGTATAATTTTTTAAAAATGTTCTAAAAAATAATAAAATTTATTCTTAAGTGATTAATTCCTATCTAATGTTATAAACTGGTAAGTTGAACGGATCTAGAGCTGGTTTGGTGAAATCAGTTGGCTCGTCAGCTGAACTGATTTCACTGCTTCAGTTGAACTGGTCAGCTGGGCTTTTCATCAGTTAAGCTCTTCATCAGCTGGTCGGGCTTCTGAAGATCTTCTGCTGAACTACCTATCAGCTGGACAGTCAGTTGAACTGATCTTTGATGTTTCAGCTGGACTGGTTCAGTTTAAACAGTCATTTGGCATTTTCATTTTGCGTCTCGATAGCTTCAGTTTTGCCTCGATAACTGATCAGTTCCAGTTTCTGCGCACTTAGGTAAAATTATTAGAAACAAAATAACAATTTTTGTTAACATCAAAATCAAGATTGCGAACATGAGATGTTCCGACAAAATATGATATGATATGATGAAAGAAAAAATGTTTAAGTTTATGCATATTCATGAAAAGTTATTTTACTAAAAGTATTTTCACTGTCGCATGTGATTGTATATATATGGTTAATGTTTGCTGAGTCAATAGACTCGCTAGGTGTGATCGATGCAGGTAAACATAATGTTGATGTTCATTAAAACTTTGAAAGACAAAATAATATGTGATTTTTTTAATATCATTTTTCAATTTTTTTTAATTAATAAAAGTTTCACTCATCAATATATTCAATGATAAATAAGTTGATTTGACGGCAGAAGATTATTATCATCATTTGAGTGTTATCTCAAATTATATAAATATTGTTTATATAATAATCCTTTAAAATAATATTTAAAATTTAAATATATTCATTAATTAATATCAATAATTTTAAATGATTATTCAAATACTAATATTTTACTAATTTGAATAATTATTGACATAAAATAACAGTATGTGTATGGCACGGATGAAATACTAGTTTAATTGAAAAGAAAATCGGATTTTTAATGCACAAAAATACCAACATAAGAATTGAAGGAGGCAAAGTTTATACGACCAACCCCATATAGATTCATGAAAAGTTATTTTACTAAAAGTATTTTCACTGTCGCATGTGATTGTATATATATGGTTAATGTTTGCTGAGTCAATAGACTCGCTAGGTGTGATCGATGCAGGTAAACATAATGTTGATGTTCATTAAAACTTTGAAAGACAAAATAATATGTGATTTTTTTAANCCCCCCCCCCGCACTAACAAATATTTTAATTTAAAACCCATATATAGATGCATTTTATTATTTAACAAAATACTTCAATAAAAATACAAAACACACAATAAATATCTTAGTTTAAACACATATATAGTAACAAAATATAGCTTAAATATATGATAATTATGTTTCATAGATTTAAATATTTAAATTTAATTAATAGTAGAAATTGTGTAAACTATTAATTAATTCGTAAAAAAACAATTGTTTAGGAAATGTAAATAATTCATAAAATAAATATTACTTAAAAATTAATGAGATCAATAATAATAACAAAGTGTCCAAAAATGTTAAAATAACTTTCAATAAATTGTTTCAAAAATAAATATTTGATCAAGCATAATTTTTTATGAATATTTTATGAATAAATTCAATAATTTGAAAATCATCTCGAAAAAAATTTAAATTATACTTAATATCGAAACGCCTCGTGATCTTCAATCAATTATGTGCTTCAATATAATTACCAGGAGTAAGAGCTATAGCCAGTTTAACAAATAAACATTAAAAAAATAAATATTTTACAAAATAAATATTATACGAACAAATTAAATTTACCATATTGAGATACAATATAAAAAACATAACCAATATTTTTTAATTCTATAAAAAATTAGATTTTAAAGAAATAAAACGTGTCACCCGGGGTTGACTCGAATCCAACCCAACTAATTTTTTTGAGTTTGATTTCCAAGTCTAATCCGATTTGACTTCAACTCGAAAAACTCTAATCCTAACCTAATTTTCGGGTTGACGACTCGGATCGGGATATCGAGTCTGGTTCGCTTCTAACACCCCTAATTTATATGTTATGTATTAAATGTCATGTGGAGTGTTGGAAGATTTTAATGGATATTCCAAAATGTCTATTTCATGTAGTTCAAATATTTACGCTTCAACCAATCTGTATCCCTAAGCTGGGAGAGCTTATCCAATTCGAAATTCAATTTTGCAAAATAAAGGTTGTCCACAAAAGTCTTACTTTATTAAATAGTAGTGACCCTTTACGGTTCGTTGTGTATTTATATAATTGATTTTTTTTTTGCGTATAATTACTATTTTCAAAAAAATTAAAACTTAAATTTGTAAATAAAAATAAAAAAATTAAAATTATATGATCTTTAATGATTTTTGAAAAAAACGTTTCCATTAAGTTAATTTTTCGTGAAAACAAGAAAGATATTTTAGGTGAGCTGGTCCACAAAAAATAAAAATAAATAAAGAAAAATAAAAAATTATTATAATTAATTAAAATTTTCATTTCACAAATAAATAATTATAAAAAATAACAAAAAAATTTCTAATTATTGATTTCACACATCTACATTTTATACAATTCACGAATTTTATTAAAAAAAATACATATATCATCATAAATTTATAATATAATTTTTTTAAATTTTATTTTCTTTCCAGGTCAGTTGGCCAATCCAAACCATTTAAGTCCGCGACCTGCGTGGGTTGGTCTATCTAGACTCGTCTTTAAATGAGTTGAAATTTTTTCAACCCAATCCACTTAAATTGTATAGTAGAAGGAGTCGATCTCCAGACCCAACCAAATTGACGACGATACTAAATTGTCGAGTTTTTTCCTTTTACAAAGCAACATCAAATTATTAGACATCTAAATCTAATCATTAGGGAAAAAAGTTAAAATTTTAATATATATAATTTGAATAATATATAGATTGTTGAAATATTATTTAAAAAATGTGTTAAATATTTGTGTTGAAAATGTGAATGTTGAATGTTGAAAATTAGGTAAAATTAGGTGTTGAATATTGAAAATTAGTGTGTGATGATGTAGGTAATGATGTATTTTATTTTTGGATTATTTGTAAAAATTTTCTATAAATAGATCTCTCATTTGTGAAGAAAATCACAATTGAGTTGAGAGAAAAATATTATAAAGTGTGTAGTGTGATAATTTTGAGAGTTTGANCCCCCCCCCCGCACTAACAAATATTTTAATTTAAAACCCATATATAGATGCATTTTATTATTTAACAAAATACTTCAATAAAAATACAAAACACACAATAAATATCTTAGTTTAAACACATATATAGTAACAAAATATAGCTTAAATATATGATAATTATGTTTCATAGATTTAAATATTTAAATTTAATTAATAGTAGAAATTGTGTAAACTATTAATTAATTCGTAAAAAAACAATTGTTTAGGAAATGTAAATAATTCATAAAATAAATATTACTTAAAAATTAATGAGATCAATAATAATAACAAAGTGTCCAAAAATGTTAAAATATCTTTCAATAAATTGTTTCAAAAATAAATATTTGATCAAGCATAATTTTTTATGAATATTTTATGAATAAATTCAATAATTTGAAAATCATCTCGAAAAAAATTTAAATTATACTTAATATCGAAACGCCTCGTGATCTTCAATCAATTATGTGCTTCAATATAATTACCAGGAGTAAGAGCTATAGCCAGTTTAACAAATAAACATTAAAAAAATAAATATTTTACAAAATAAATATTATACGAACAAATTAAATTTACCATATTGAGATACAATATAAAAAACATAACCAATATTTTTTAATTCTATAAAAAATTAGATTTTAAAGAAATAAAACGTGTCACCCGGGGTTGACTCGAATCCAACCCAACTAATTTTTTTGAGTTTGATTTCCAAGTCTAATCCGATTTGACTTCAACTCGAAAAACTCTAATCCTAACCTAATTTTCGGGTTGACGACTCGGATCGGGATATCGAGTCTGGTTCGCTTCTAACACCCCTAATTTATATGTTATGTATTAAATGTCATGTGGAGTGTTGGAAGATTTTAATGGATATTCCAAAATGTCTATTTCATGTAGTTCAAATATTTACGCTTCAACCAATCTGTATCCCTAAGCTGGGAGAGCTTATCCAATTCGAAATTCAATTTTGCAAAATAAAGGTTGTCCACAAAAGTCTTACTTTATTAAATAGTAGTGACCCTTTACGGTTCGTTGTGTATTTATATAATTGATTTTTTTTTGCGTATAATTACTATTTTCAAAAAAATTAAAACTTAAATTTGTAAATAAAAATAAAAAAATTAAAATTATATGATCTTTAATGATTTTTGAAAAAAACGTTTCCATTAAGTTAATTTTTCGTGAAAACAAGAAAGATATTTTAGGTGAGCTGGTCCACAAAAAATAAAAATAAATAAAGAAAAATAAAAAATTATTATAATTAATTAAAATTTTCATTTCACAAATAAATAATTATAAAAAATAACAAAAAAATTTCTAATTATTGATTTTACACATCTACATTTTATACAATTCACGAATTTTATTAAAAAAAATACATATATCATCATAAATTTATAATATAATTTTTTTAAATTTTATTTTCTTTCCAGGTCAGTTGGCCAATCCAAACCATTTAAGTCCGCGACCTGCGTGGGTTGGTCTATCTAGACTCGTCTTTAAATGAGTTGAAATTTTTTCAACCCAATCCACTTAAATTGTATAGTAGAAGGAGTCGATCTCCAGATCCAACCAAATTGACGACGATACTAAATTGTCTGAGTTTTTTCCTTTTACAAAGCAACATCAAATTATTAGACATCTAAATCTAATCATTAGGGAAAAAAGTTAAAATTTTAATATATATAATTTGAATAATATATAGATAACCATACAAGACAAATATAAATCTTGTTGAACTCGTTATCAGCATTTTTTTTAACTTCAGTCAACTTTTTTTTAAGAAAAAAATACATTTCAAGAGGTCATTTTCTTAAAGAAAGAGTAGATCGAGATTATTTAACTAATTTTCTCTAATTAAATACGAGAATAAATATTAAATAATTAGATGAAATTGTTAGGATACGATGTCCTTTATAAAATGGAACGTTTTTTTTATTGTATTTATAACAAAAAATTTCACGAGATCGTATCATGAAATGATTTTGTGCTATAGATGTTTGATCCAATTCGTAAAATAAATATGATTTTTATGTCAAATATATTATAAATCGAATGAACTCAGATTGTAAATACGATACATAAAATTCTCTCATAAAATATATAAATAGAATTAAACAGTGTAAGATAATAACAAGAATGGGCAGTGTCTTCACGTGGTAATGATCCACTTATCATGTGACACCAAGTCCCCACTCCCTGCCTTCTGTGTTCTGACTGTTCCAATCACACACACACACACACACACACAGAGTTGAGTCTCCCCAGGTCTCTCTCCACTTTCATAAATGCACAATTTTTTGAGTCTTGTTTCTGTAAACCCATCAAAATTCTTGCTCAGAAATCATAAATGTTGTGGGGATATATATAACTATGTTATAAACTCAGACGCTCGTACCAGACGTGAGTGTGAACGTGAGTGGGTTGAAGATGGGTTGTTTGCAGTCCAAAACTGCCAATGTCCACTCCCCTGATCAGGAATCTTCACAGCCCGACTCAAAACCGGATCTGGGTATTCCTTTTTTCTCATTGTTTTGTTCTTCTCATCAATATCTTTTGATTGGATTTTTGGTGTGTGTATTTGTGTGGTTTCAAGTGATTAAGATGATTCTCACATTGTTGGTAATTAGTGAATAATGGTTGTAAGTGTAGAAGTTTTATTCGTCGGAATTGACTTGGCATATCTCATATCAGTTCTTGTGTGGATATTGAGTCTGAACTTATATTTTCTTTATGGGGGAGATTTGCAGAAATGGGTGCATGATATACACAGAGATGCCTAGTTTTGCCGAAAAAAGAGAATTTTTTTTCCTTTACCCAGACTCATTTGTGCGACTTACTCATGCCTATTTGCTTAGAGCCACGTTCAACCTTATTACAGTTTGGAACTTATAAGATCAGATTTGTTCCTCTTTGATTCGTTTCTCCTCGACTTAAGTTTTTAAGTAATAGATTTGCACTTATAGTTTGTTTGGCATGTACACAGTATTTGTTGCATGATGTTCTACCTTTTACATGTGTTAAAACTGGAGGATGTACTTATTCTTTTATGATCATTAAATGTTTTTTTTGAAGGGAATGGTGACACAGTGGATCAGGATCAAGTCCCTGCATTCAAAGAATTTGGGCTTGCAGAACTTCGTGCAGCAACAAATGGGTTCAGCAGTGAGCTGATAGTTTCAGAGAGTGGGGAGAAGGCACCTAACGTTGTCTATAGAGGGAAACTTCGAAGTAATCGGCTTGTTGCTATTAAGCGCTTCTCAAAGCAGTCGTGGCCTGATGCTCAGCAGTTTGTGGTGGGTTTTCTTCATCATAAGGGGATTGATCTCTCCTTTTATTCACATTGGCATAATTTTTATTCCCCGTGTTCTTTATGGTGGTCTAAAAGTAGTTCTTGGTACTTTGACTTGATATCTCCACTTTATCAGTTTTAAATTTGTGTCAATTATACTATTTTCAGTTGCATATTAGGGGTGTGATGCTTGTAGATTCTTTTTTGGGTGGAATTATTTTAAGTTATTTAAATTTACTGATTTTTGTCACAGATATTATCCTCCTCCCAAAAATCGGATTTATGGTCCCTTTTTTTATCTACTGGGACAGAATAATTTATTGTTATATACTTATATATAATGGTGTGATTCGCATCATAGATTTATCTGCTTTGGAAGCATACGTTGCAGTTCTATGCAATCAATTTAAACCACTTGTCTTTGACAGACAAGCTCTATCTGACTGAACCACTTGATTGTTTATAACGACAATTATGTTTATGGAAATCTGTTTCTTAGGAGAATTTTGTTGAATTTTGAAATCACATTGCCGATAATGATGCTCTTGATCTAATTCATTTGCAGGCAGAAGCTGCTGGGGTTGGCAAGGTTAGACATAAGAGATTAGTGAACTTAATTGGATGTTGTGTAGGAGGGGATGAACGCCTGTTAGTTGCCGAATATATGCCCAATGATACACTTTCAAAGCATCTCTTTCACTGTATGAATACTTTCATTTTTCTCTACTGAGATAATTCTGAACTTCAATTTTTATTTCTTTGATTTCATTCTAAGACTTATTCTCTGTTAGCCCATAACCCTGATTGGACATGATGCCACTCTATTTCTAGGAAAATTTTGCGTTGTAAAACATGGTTTTTTAATTTATTTTGCAGTCTCTTACTGTGTTCTTACTTGTTTGGTTGTAGGGGATAAACAGCCTTTGCCATGGGAAATGCGCGTGAGAGTTGCATACCACATAGGACAAGCTCTTGACCACTGCAATTCAGAAAATCGCAAAATCTATCACGACTTAAATGCTTACAGAGTTCTTTTTGATGAGGTTAGTAGCTTGAAATTAAGTTTCTTTCCAAGTATTGCCATTTTCTGCTCTTCTTTCAGTCTCTCGTCTGCATTTATGATGCATGGGAAAGTACAGAGGAAATGTTTATCTCTCAGTTCTGGAACACAAACTTCTTTTTGGATGTTAAACTTCATGATACTCCCTTAGGTGTTGTTTTACTTGAGACAAACTATATAAATTGTCATAGAAACATACAAAAATGCTCTATCCGTCGATACCAAATAATAGGTATCAAGATTTACAAGTTGTCTGATTGGATTAGTTTTTACGTACAGGATGGTGACCCCCGACTATCCAGTTTTGGCTTGATGAAAAACAGTAGGGATGGAAAGAGTTATAGCACCAATTTAGCTTACACTCCCCCTGAGTTTTTGCGTACAGGTTAGTTCATGTACACACCACTCCTTGGAACTATGCCACATCATTTGAATTTTGTTTAACGTATAGTTTTGTAAGTTTCATTCTTGTATGCATTCTATGTGACTCAAACCCAGACTTTCGTTCTAGTGAACCAGTTCTTTCACCACTTGTATAATTGGTTTACAATTAGTTTTATTGAATATAGAATGCATATACATGAAATTTTTATTTTAGAATCTTTAGTCTTCTTGCACTATTATTTGTGTGTAAATCTGTGGCCTAGATTCGAAACTAAGTTGAAAAGTAACTGAAAAATGGCAGTTGTTTTACCTGACATTCCCTCCCATTCTTATATAGTTCTTTTTCTCACATCTGAATATCGAAAAACATGTCCAAAATAGATCTGAATTCCATTTCTTAGCTTGTCTGATTATCTACCCGCATGCTAGTAGACATGTCTAGTTTATGATCTTCTTCTATCTCACAGGTGGGTTATTCCTCATGGTTTCATGATATAGATTATGTCGGTGTAGAGACTCTTATGAAATAAGGGTGGAAAATACTTGCCAACCAAGTCCCTCCAGGCTCCAAATGGGTTATTTGTTTTTNTTTTTTTTTTTTTTTTTTTTTTTTTTTTGTGTTTTTTACATTTGAGGAATTCTGAGAGAAATATAAGACGACCATTGCTCTCAGACATCTTTAATGTGAAGATTGGCTTCCATTTGATGGAGTGCTGAATCACAAGTCATGACTTAAATTTTGTACATTTCCTTTTGATACTTTTTGAAGAAATAGGAAGTAATGGATGCAAGTAGGCAGTGCCTTGCCTATCTTGACTGGTCTGAAAGATTGCATGTCTATCCTTGCTAGAGAAAGCAATATATAATCATATCGTATAGTCCTCAGTTTATTTCCCTTTTCAGCCAAATTATTCTTTTAATGATCTTGGCAATCAAAATTGAAATTCGTGTCATGGTCTGCAAGTTTGTTGGTTCTGTAAGTTATGCCCTTCACCTATTTTTCGTGTCTTGAAGTAGGAACATATTCAGATTTCAGCCATTGCCCGGTTTGAAAATTTTCACTTTTATGCCTTATTTTCTTAACAACTTCAACTTTTATACTTTTCTACCTTTAATAATTTATATTTGTGTTTGAACTCTATACTGTTTTGTTTTTTATTTGGTTATTATCAAATCTTGCAATCTTTGTTTTCTAACTCACTTCTCTTTGCAGTTTTATATTAATCATGCATGCTTGCTAAATTAACAGAGTTCTTGTTCGGTTTTTTGATAATTTAACAATATTTTTCATTTCTTTGTACCTTTTCAGGCAGGGTGATCCCAGAGAGTGTGATATATAGCTACGGAACCGTTCTTCTGGACCTTCTGAGTGGAAAGCATATTCCACCTAGCCATGTATTTACCCCTCCCTTGCTAAGAGTGCTAATATTTTGATAACTTACGTGGTACAAAATGAGCAATTGACGTTATATAAATAGTTAATATTTTGATGTATGAAAATAAACTTATGTGCATGTTCTTTCAACGAGTCTCTAGAAAGTTGCACGTCTGTTTTTTCCTCCAGGCATTAGATTTGATCAGAGGAAAAAATGTTCTGCTGCTAACGGATTCGTCTCTGGAAGGTCAATATGCTAATGATGATGCTACTGCATTGGTTGAACTTGCCTCAAGGTGCCTCCAATATGAGGCCAGAGAAAGGCCCGATTTCAAGTTTGTTCTTACGGCTGCTGCATGTCTTCAAAAACAAAAGGAGGTAAAGCTCACAATTTTTTCACCTGTCATTATATGGAGAAGAGTTGTTAGAAATGAGGGAAAAAATGTTTTGGAATTGTATTTGATATTATAAAGACTGATAATTTTTTTATATTTAGTGTTAGGGAAGTTCTTCTTTTATATGTATTCGATATATTTTTCTCTTTATAAAAAGGTGAATTTGTATGCTAAACTAAGAGTAATGGAGTTATAGCCCTTTGGCCATTGACGTAGGCTTTCGTGGCCAATTCACGTAAATATTGAGTTCTCTTCTTCATTATATTCTACAATTTAAATTTCATCTGGGGGCAGCTACTGAGCTTAGTGTACAAGGTTGACCTACAAAAAGATATCTGCTGTTCTAGGTTGCATCACATGTACTAATGGGTTTCACAAGAACCCCTGTGGTTCTCCCGACCATGTTTTCTCCTCTTGGAAAGGCTTGCGCGAGGATTGACCTTTCTGCCGTTCATGACATCTTGCACAAAACAGGCTATAAAGATGAAGAGGGTGCAGACAATGAGGTCAGATTATTTTCCCGCTTTTTTTGTTAGGAACTAATAATTTTTTATTTTGTGACACTACGATTGAAATATGTTGTATGGGCTTCATGTATGGTTTAAAAATTTTGATTGGTACTATGATCGTCAACTATAAATTTTGGTATGATAACAAATACTCAGTTCTACAAACTTGATTAAACAAATGAAAGTCAGGTCATCTTATGTTAATCAATATAAATTGGCACACTCTCCTTAAGCTGGTATTAGGTCTCTCTTTTGAATACATGTTTTTGTTATTTATTCCCATTTAGTGTTTATGAGAGGACATTTTTGTATCATGCACGCTCACTCTATGTTGTAATTGGTGAAGCTTTCTTTCCAAGAATGGACGCAGCAAGTTCAGGATATGCTGAATACTAAGAAATTTGGTGATATTGCATTTAGAGACAAAGATTTCAAGAATGCAGTTGACTACTACTCCAAGGTTTCTCTTTTTTTTGGGTCTCATTTATTTGGTTTGATGCGTAGCCTTTTTCCAGGCCAACTTTAAATTCCTTTCTGCAAGAGACTTCATAAATTCCTTCAAATCGTTAGTTCTCTGTACCAAAGCAAATCATCATATGTATGCTTTGCCGCCGATGTGTTTGAACTCACTGATCAGGTTTTCGGTGTCCTATAAGCATCCCAAATACTGTAGTTAAAAGTTCTTTCAAGGGTTATTACCTGATAATAAATTTCATGAGCGGTTCATTCTACTGTTTCTGTTAGAAAATAAAAAACAAATTTTAGAATCAGATTTAATATAATTTGATTGCTGGTTAGTTATAGGAAAATTTGCTACCATATTTATCCTAAAACCATGTAGATTTTTTTACCTATATGAAGAGGTGACGATTGTATTGCAAACAAATAGATTTTGATCAAGTTTCAAGACTTTGGACCATTGTGTCATGGATGAAGGTCTTTATGGTAGAACCTCATAAATCCTGTAATATGTTGTATTCTGTTCTCACTGTATTTTTACAACTTTAAAAGTTCAGACAGCAAAATTCTGACCTGTAAACCGTTTCACCTGATCCTCTATCCACAGCTAGTATCGATGATATCTGTTCCCTCTGGCACGGTTTTTGTGAGACGGGCGTTTTCCTACTTGATGATAGGCCAACCAGAACTAGCATTGAGAGACGCTATGCAGGCTCAAGTTTGCTTGCCTGAGTGGCCTACAGCCTTCTACATGCAAGCTCTGGCCCTTTCTAAGCTCGGAATGGAGTCCGATGCTCAAGACATGCTAAACGACGGAGCCTCGTTCGAAACTAAGAAGCAAAATAGTTGGCCTAGCTAAACTACTACGCTGCAGTATCCTTGGAAAGCTGGTTTTCTTGCTGCTGAGGGATTTAGATTCTTCTATGCAACTCGCAAGATTGGTCCAAGGAATTGAGTATCGAATTCTTGGACCGGTTGTAGCAAAGTTTGATGATATTTGTTGTAGTTAAGTAGGTCCAGGTCCATAAAAGAAATGTATAAATCACTTTTTAGGCCGAAGTTGTGGAGAGTTGGATTTATTACTTGTGATTACACATTGAGATGAAATCATCTGCAATATTTGGTGCTTCAAATCGTGTTTATATTTTATTCAACAAGTTGTGTTCGTATGAATTATTAAAAATTAAACGCATGAAATATTACATATAAAAAATATAATAAATTCTCAAGCACGGTAAATTATTTTTTTGTTAAAAGATAGATTTCAGGGTGGACTTGAACCTTACTCTAGTCTGGATATGGACTGATGAATTCCCGATCTCTCATGAATAACTCCAAGATTATACTTTGAATAACACTGCGCTCTTAAATGAATCTTTAGTGTCAAATTTTTTAGTCAATGAGATTGCAATTGCAATAATGCAATGCGTGTAATTGAATCATCGAAATTTTCCAGTGACAAAAGTGCACCCCCCTCGTAAAATTTGTCGAGAAGTCTGAAATAACTCGTGTGAATCATTTGGTTGCTGAGTTGAAATGTACTTGCGACGTCGAATTTTCATCAATGAATTTGGTCTCTCCTTTTCAGACTATGCAACTAAACTAAGTTATAGCATTTCATATGTTTTTATGTTATCAAGAGCTTGAAATCTTATTCCATCGAGTTGTTTTGAAGCTATATCTTGAACTCAAAAAACAAAGGATTTTGGTTTCGAGTTTAATTCAAATTATGGTTGAAATTCGAACTGTTTGGTAAGAAGTTAATTTATCGAGGTTTATCAAGCTCAAACATTTGCCACAAACTCGAGTTCAAAAGATGTCCAGATTTCAGATTAATCGGGGTGCAACACCGTTCACCCATATTTGCATTTGGATTTGTTACGGAAGACGGAATAACTGGGATCTGCATTTTTCCAGACCAGGAAATCTCCCATCAATCATGGAGCTTTATTTTTGGTGAATTTCAGGTATGGCTAAGTTCCCTTCAGATTGAAGGTAAAATGCTGTGAAAATCATCTATATTGTATTAAATCAGTGTCCGACATGAATATTCAGTGAGCACGAAAAATGTGGTGTAATAATTGAAATAGGATTTCAAAATGAAATCGTGGCATTCTTAGCAATTTCATGCAACTTTGCGAACGTTTCTTAATCTTATTTGCTGTAAGACCGTAGATTAATTACCAGCAGCTTTGCTAGGTAGAACTGCTTCTTGATAAGCTGGAAAGCCTGGAAGGATATGCCAAAGATACCATTGTTTAAAACTTGTTGGAATTTTGTCTGACAAATGTATGGCGGAACTAGAATAATTTCTTTTGAGCCAATGCTTGGTTAAATTTCCAGAGTTTTGGGGGGATCAAAGTTCTTGCTGCAACTTCGTGTTGAAGCTCTGAGATCTCATGGAATACTCTTTAATTAACCTGGAAAAGAAAGAATTTTCCCTTTCCAATAGCTTGGCTGGTGTGTCATACTCTGCTATTCTGCCTGCTCAAGAGTAAAACAACAGTCATGCATTAAGATTCATACCCTTAAGTAGGAGTATATATTTTGAAAACACACTAGGAAATTTATTTCTGACTTTGGTTCTTACCATCACTCAAAACCAAGACTAGATCGCTGTCTATAACGGTGTGGATCCTATGAGCTATAGTGACAACTGTACGATCTTTAAATTCTTGACTTATAATCTTTTGTATCGCCCCATCAGTTGCAGAATCAACCGATGCAGTTGCTTCATCTAGAATAAGAATACTGCTTTTCTTTAGTAGAGCTCTTCCAAGACAGAAGAGCTGCCTCTGGCCAACACTCCAGTTATCTCCATTTTCAACCACTGTCAATGTCAGATTTTTTAATTGGTTTAGTTCAAAGAGTAACGACTTTGATGGAAATTGAACAACTGGCAGTAAAAAGTAAAAAAACTGACCAGCAGATTCTAGTTTCTCAGGCTTCTGGCGTACTATACATCCTAGTTGACATTTATCCAATGCCTGAAAAGAAAGCTAACTTAGAAACAACTTTTCATATCCAATGGAATTTCTTGAACGGGTTATTTTGTTCACAGATTTTTGACAAAGCCACGAAGTTGTTTACCTATCAGTTAAAAGCTTATAGTTTTTGCTCACTTGGGTGATGCACAGCGTTGTGTCATTGTCTGAAGTGACTTTTATTTTAAAAGTTTAATGCATTGCAGTAAAGCAAGATTTTGCCTTGCAGGTGATTGCCACATGAAGGCTATATTGTTATAGATTATAGTCATGTACCTGCCATATCTCATTGTCAGTATATTGCTCTAGAGGGTCAAAATTCCCTCTAACTGTTCCCTCAAACATGGTTGGGTCCTGTGGTATGATACTGAGCCTTGATCTCAGGTCTTGAAGGCCTATCTTTGATATATCGACATCGTCAATGATGATGCTGCCTTCTCCAGATTCTACAATTCGGAAGATGGCCTGTATGAGGGTTGATTTACCGCTCCCTGTCCTTCCCACTACCCCAATTTTCTTCCTTCCAGGGAATGTGCAAGTAATATTTTTCAAGACAAATGGTAGGTGTTCGGCATAGCGTATCTGCATGGTCATGCATTGAATCGAAAAATAGCATTAGCACATTAATATCTAATACCCCAACATGTTGACTTAGCTTGACAAGATGAACATGTGAAAGTATTACCTGTAGATTTTTGAAACAGATTTTTCCGATATCTGGCCAGTATGCTGGTGGTTTACTATCTTCAATCACGAGGGGGGATTCACTTGCAATGTTTGAGTACTGAAGAATCCGTTCAACCGATATCATTTTATTTTCTGCATTGCATATGTTCCATATGACTGAAGCTTGCAAAACATTTAGATTTATTCCATAAGTGACTGCCAGCCCAGCGATGCCTGTGAAAACTAAGCATCATAATTTGTTGCTACATATAGAAACATAAGCTTCATAATATGTTATGCGTACTTGGGTTGATGATTCCTTCTGGGAGAGTAACTAACAAAACTAATGAGAAGGCGAAAACGAAATTGGATAACTGGTTCAATCTGAAAGAAAGCCATTCCATTGCTGATACATTATGGAACCATGGCTTTGAATGGTTGTCAATGAGGCAAAGGTTTGCATCAGTGAAGCGTTCTTGTTGGTTAAAAGCTCGAATTGATGCTGCTCCAGAAAGTGATTCTGCAAAATGGTGGAGGATTGGGGCTCTTTGAATCCCTGCTAGACGAGCCAATTCTCTCGCTGTTGGTATGTAATATTGCTGAAAATTCGAAACAATCATGAATCTCATGTTCTCTATTGCTTGCAAGAAAAGCATGAATAAATGATTCCGAAGGTAAAGGATGCGTTTTAATAAACACAAATACAATAATTTTGTGGCAAAGTCCTATGCCTAATGGCGCTAAAAACAGTACTTTACCTGGTACCGAATGCATATAGCTGTCACTGGGATAAAAATGACGAATACTTCCCATGCAACTTGTGACATCACTGTTATAGTTCCAAGAAGCTGAATTATCGAGAAAGCACACCAACCTAATTTGTTTGCCATCTCCAAATCCAGGACACTTTGGTCAGTGGAAGCCTGTTCTCAGCGTTAATGTTTGAGGATACCCTGAAAATTTTAAAATTGTTTTACCAAATATAGATATACTCTAATCTACTTACCCGGTTTAAGATTCGTCCTGCAGGTGTAGAGTCAAAGAATGCCATTGGAGCACGGAAAATACTATTCAGCATTCTGCTGAATAGCTTTTCTGATGTTTGAAGACCTGCTATAGTGACAAAAGAGGCTCGGACTAGCACACAAAGTGAACTAACAACAGCAAGAAGTGTATAAATAAGCAACACAAACTTCATTCCAGCCACTGGCTTATCCCCTCCTGTTGGGCAAGCCCATGCCATCCAATAGTTGCTGGCAACCTGTAACACTTGGAATGATGTTTGCGCAAGAAGAATGACTGGAACTAAGGCACCACCTTTCACAGTAGTCAAGTAAGACATGTATATTTCTTTTCCAATGCTTCCTTTCTCTCTTTCTTCATCCTGCACCAGTCTCCCTTCTTTCTCAGTTATTTCAACACATAGACTATGCTCAGAGTTTTGCTTAGTATGAAGGAATTCTTGATTTGTATTGGTGTCTGTGTCTGTTTCATTGTCAACAACGACGCACTCAGAGGTTCTACTCGAGCTTTCAACTGTTAGGACCGCATCTATAGCTTGGCTATGTGCTCCAACTAGAACTTCAAACCCAATATTTTGTTTCAAAAGTTCCTCAAAAGTCCCAGCTTGTGCTATTTTTCCATGTTGCATCACCTGTCAATATTTTGGTTATGATGTGAAAATATTGAGTATATCTGGAAATTATTGTATTAAACTATAGTTCATTCGGAACAAATATGAAAAATAGAGCTGTTTCTACAGTCTAGGTATTCCATGTAGCAGTGTTTGTTTTTATTTCACATGTTCTAATATGTACAACGATGAGCACATAAATAATCCCACTAAAATTTCTTCAAATAATAGGAGATCTGACATTTCATGGTTTATTTGACCGAACACAAGAACTGGCATCGTATGTTTCTTGTTGCATACCAGAATGAGGTCAGCTGCAGGAAGAAATTCAACTTGGTGGGTAACATACAATATCGTTTTGTCCTTGAGGACCCCCATCAAGCAATCCTGTAGAATATAAATAATAAATCTAATCAGTTTTTTCCACGGTACATGATTGCTATAGTTGTTAGCACAGCATTAAATTTGTAACAATTGCTCTAAATCCAACAGGCGGCAAAGTCACTAACCTGAAAGAGTTGTGTGCCTGTGTGAGCATCAACCGCGCTGAAAGGGTCATCAAGAAGATATATATCAGCATCCTGGTATACCGCCCGAGCAATTTGTATTCTTTGTTTCTGGCCTCCACTCATATTTATCCCTCTTTCTCCTATTTCTGTCAAGTCTCCAGCAGCAAATAAATCAAAATCCTTTATCAGGGCACAAGCTTTGATTGTTTTATCATATTTGGAACTTACAAATGGCTTTCCAAATAGGATATTTTCTCTTATATTCCCAGTCAATATC
Source organism: Primulina huaijiensis (assembly GCF_012295235.1). Lineage (NCBI taxonomy): Eukaryota > Viridiplantae > Streptophyta > Magnoliopsida > Lamiales > Gesneriaceae > Primulina > Primulina huaijiensis. The sequence continues at coordinate 19,943,657 of NC_133314.1, read as the reverse complement.
CATGGAGACTGAGGAACGTAAGCCTTCGATCCACTGATCTTCACCACTCCCGACAGTTTCTGCATCTCACCAAGTATGCAGGAAAGTAGACTGGACTTCCCAGATCCAACAGTTCCACATATCGCCACTTTCATTCCCCTTTTTACTTGCAGTTGTATCTGATCAAGTGTTAAATTTTGTGATTCTGTGTCCCATCTGAATTTTCCATGATCGATCTCTACGTGGAATTCTGTCTCATTACTTGGAACAAATTGGACTGCGTCTGACCGAAGCTCATCTTCTTGCAGGTAGGACGAAATTCTATCCGCTGAAACTTTCCCTTGTGCAATCGCATTAAGCATGTCCGGTAGATTGAATATTGGATCTTGAAGCATTCGAAAGGTAGCCAGTGCAGACAAGACCCTCCCAGCTGTGAGCGGAATCCCCATCAAAACACATCCACCAAATGTAATAACTGAAATGAAGGCCGGTGAACCCCAGAAGATGAATGCCGATAATGCTGACAACCTTAGTGACTTCCAAAGCCAATTGTGTTCTGTTTTCCTTAAACTTACTATCTTCTGAAGATAATGACTATCCCATGCTTGCAATTTAAGTGTCTTCATATTCCGAAGAACTTCTGATGTTGATTTCATACGATCATCCTTGGCTTCCATTATCTTTGTTTGGTAATTCTTCTGAAATCTTGTCAATGGTATGTTTCCAGCCATTATGGTTACTGTTACAGCTAAAGAAACTAGAGCTCCCATTCCTAGATTCATATGCAAAATATAAAGTGCTAATGAGATTTGTATTGGTAACATCCAAAGTGTATTCATGTACCATACGAAGTCTGTGATTCTTTGTACATCCACACTCATATAATTCATGATCTCTCCACTGGTTCGGCTCTGGCGGGATTGGCTTGACAAGATTAGGCCTTTTTTATAAATGTGAGAAATCAAAGCTGCTCTTAGCCGAAGACCCAACTGACGAGCTCCAAAAATCCACTGCCTTTGTGCTATCGTCTCGACCACCTTTGCTCCGAGGAATCCTAGCGCAAGAAGGTAACCACTTTCTATAGTCCTAAATTTCTTATTATTTAGGAAACTCACGAAGTCATTTATAAGGTATGGCCCTACATAAGAAGTTGCAGCACTTGTGATGGCAAAAAGTGCATTAATTGCTGCTTTCTTCCTTGCAAATAAGTACATTGCCTTGTAAATAGATGGGGTTGCAGTTTCATCGTTTTTCTTGACATACTCGAGGCATTCATCAAAATCCTTGGATAGAAAACTCGCAGAATCCTTAACATCGACGTCTGGGACTTCATCCTGATCAATTGGCTTCTTAATCCCTAGCTCAAACAATGGATTGAGCCAAGAAAATGTGACTAGTTGGACAAGACTGGCATTGCCGTAAGGACTGTCTCTCTGTACTCCAGCTGGCTTTTCCTTAACCCCATTGATAAGTGGAACCGTGAAATCACCTAAACTGCCATACCCTGTGCCCGTTTTTCCTCTAATCGATACACCTAACAAGCAGACAGAAGCAAGAAAACCGATCATATCAGCATAGTCTTGCATTCTAAGGCGATCATTGTTCTTTATAATGCAATGCACATCAACCACAACACGAGCAAGGGATAACAAGAAGCTCGACGTCCACCAGAATCTCAAGATCCACGGAAACTTGAGGTATGTTCTGTTTCTGATTCTGTACAGCACAATCAGCGTGATCACCCACGATACCACTTGCATAATCCTGGAGACCACAAATGGAACTGTGGATTCGCACTGAGTTATCGTTCTTCTTTGCAACACCAGCACCATCACACAATGAATACCGAGCATGATAATGGAACAGATGATGCTAAGTTTGTAAGAGAAGCCATATCTATAATCTGTGGGATATTTTTCGACGCCATTAACTTTCTTTCTGCCTGCGCAGAGCGCAGCCACATGTTTTACGAAGTGGAATGACAATAGAGCAAGGAATCCAAGCTGCAAAGTGATGCTGGCATCTTCCCAGAAGCAGGGAGAGATTAGTTCTGGCCATGCTATCCGAAATCGATTAAATTCGAAATCTGTTCATCAGAAAACAACACAACAGTCAATAATAATTTGGAAACAACATGAATGATCTGTCTTGTTTAGTCCTAAAGAATCTTGCAACATACATACATATACGCACACGTACACAGTTCAATTCAGTGGAATAATACTGTCTGCAATCCAAACTCAACCGTAGTAAATTTTGGACTAATTTTATTCACCTATAACTGGATTTCAAGATAATCGTTTAAAAACTAATATTAAAATCCAAATTCACTATATTTTATTTGGGTTGCTTTGAATATTTGAATTTCAGACTCTTTTATTCGTTCTAATTGATCTTGAAACCTTCTTTTTAACTAAAATCATTCAAAACCTAATTTTTAAATCTTATTTCAAGCAACCTCGTGTCATGGTCGTTTCTTTGATTAGAAAATCTAATTCGCCTTCTTCTATTTATTATGAGGAGAGTCCTACTCGGGCTACAATGAGGTGTTTTTAATATTAGAGAATTAATGATTTTCAAAGATTTGGCGGAGTTTAAAAATTTAGAGATATCTTGATTTTATATGATTTCAGTCATAATAAAATTTTAAAAAGTTAAGTTATATTCAATATTGATTTTTAAAAACTCTATAAAAGTTTAATATATTCAAAAATTTAATAGAATTTTAACGACACAATGAAAATCATTAAGGACGAGAACTAAAATCTAAAATACAACTATAAGACTACGTTTGGTTGGAAGATAAAATAATGAAATGATTAAGAGAAAAATGATAAAAAAATGATTGAAGTAGATAATGATAAAATAATATTGTGTTTGGTATGATTATTAAGAATGATATAATTAAGAATCTTTTGATGAATTGACAAAATTGTCCTTCCACTTTTGCGGCGGTCGGCGGCGGTGGTGGTCGGCTGGCGGTGTGGTTGCCTGCGGCGATCGGCGGCAACATGCGGCGGCGGAGGTTGGCTACGGCGGTCTGCGAAGGCGGCGGTGATTGGCGGTCGGTGACGACGGCGGGAGGCGGCGGTCCGGTGGTCGGTGGAGGGAAGTGGTGGTGAGTTTGGATTTAGGAGAAGGGTAAAATTGGAAAAATAAGATGGATTAAGAGTGGATAAATAATCCTAGGGGGTGAGGATTGATTATTTTAACCCACCTAATATAACCTAATCATTCATATGAGAGATTGACTTGATTAAATAAAAAACGTACCAAACATGAGATTAGGTAGGTTAAAAAAATAAACCCACCTAATCAAGACAACCAAACGCAGGCTAAATGTATAAATGTCTATAGAAATCTTCCAACTCCATAAAATTCTATAGAAATCTGGCGACTATACAAAAGTCTATCATTTAAAAAAAAAACATCATTAATAAATCTCTTCAATGAATACATTTGTTATATTGACTTAATTGGATTTAATAGCTGATTTAAAATAAGAATATTTTTACCTTTTCTAAATTGCATGAATTTACAATAGCCACTTATTTGCAAATGTGAAAACTCTCTAGTTCCGCAATTTGCTAATTCGTACACAATAATTACTTTTTAATTGCTCTAATTGAAAAAATGATGATTTTAGACAAAATATCAATGGTAAAAAATTTTTAAAAAAATAAATAAATCACACCATATTCTTCAATATTAAATAATAAATAAAATACGTAATACGAACCAAAATAGTTAAATTAAATTCATATCCCTAAGTATATTTATATTATGAGTTCAAACGACAAATACCAAACCAATAATTTTTTAAAATTATCATAATAATATCCCTCCTCCTATTCACTCATTCATCCATTGTGAAGTGTAAAGAACAAAAGTCCACGAGCAAATAGACAAATGATCCTAAAGTGCAGCACACATGCATGTTTTCTCTTTTTCCTTAAAAGCGTGCGTTGATTTCATGCCATCTCATTTTGTTTTATTTGTTGGATCTTGATGGAACATTTAAAAAAAAATCATATTATTTTTTTTAACAATTTATATTACTATTAATCAAATAAATTCACTTAATAAATTAATTTTTAATAATTAAATTTATTTCTTTTATTTTTTTAACAATTTATATTACTATGAATCAAATAAATTCACTTAATAAATTAATTTTTAATAATTATATTTATTTCTTAAGTCGATTTATAAATCAAGTTTGATGCATACATCTGACGCGGCACACACATATATATGTACGTACACGTAACGTCAATTAAAGGG
>NC_133314.1:19936417-19937229 GCF_012295235.1 Primulina huaijiensis | reverse complement strand
TATATTTGTTATCGAAGCATTAATTTTATCGAAAAGTTTTGGATCTAAATTAGTTAAAACCAATATTTATTTATTTTTTCGAATGACTTATTTTAAAATGAAATTTACCAAATATCATAACTAGGAAAACTATTTCCATTCTTCTATTTAATTTCCTCTTTAATTATTCCAGATTTGGTTTATTTAATATATCTTGTTTATTCAAAAAAAAAATTGTTTAGATTGGTTGAAAATAAGATGAACATAAATGAATTTTAAAAATAAGTAAAATATATCCCACCGTCCCACATAGATAAAATAGATCTTTTATTAAACGATCTCACAAATATATATATATATATATATATATGAAATTGAAAGGAATAAATTTTTTTTGAGTTGAGTCAGTTTGGAGATTCGTCTCACAAAATTGATTTATGAGACGATTTCAAAAGATTTTTTTTTAGAATATATAATATTAATTGGATAGATGAAGTCGATAAATTCAAGCTTCTCAGAGAGTATATTAGAGCAGCTGAATCTATAAACATCTGGCAACAAACATTCTCATAAAAATCAGATTAAATGTTCACTAATTTCAGGCAACAATAAAAACATATAATTTCGAGTTCTCGGGCGGAAATAAACAAATAAACTTACTTGAACTGCTGAATAGAATCTCTTCCAACACCATTTTCTCCTCTGTGATCAATGAGCTATGAAAAAAAAGAAGAAAAGGAGGGAAAAAACAGAGAGAGAGTGGGAAGAAATGAGTTTTTCTATATTCAACAGAGGCAATATTGATCGATATATATATATACACACACACACAC
>NC_133314.1:19842267-19936388 GCF_012295235.1 Primulina huaijiensis | reverse complement strand
TATATATCACATGGTGTTAAAAATTTGGCCCTCACATGATCACACAATTATATTAGTATCTCGATTTACGTGTTGCTTATTTTTATAGCTTGTTTTCCTGAAAAAAAAATTGAAGCTTAATAAATTTTTGCAAATTGTTAAATTTATATGATAAAATAAGGTAATATTATGATTGTCAACATTTATTTGGATAAATTTTGGTAAATTGTCAAAAAATATATATGTGGTAATAGATTTTGTATTGAATAAATAAATGTATTATGACACTAATTTTGTAACGATCATGGGCTATTAGGTTGAACCAACATGAGTCTCGGCCCTTACCCATGCACCACTACTGATCATTGGTCGTTAGGATGGTCCAGCATGAGCCCTAGCTCATATCCATGCACCGCCACTCATAGAATATCTCATTCCTAGAAAGTGGTTTTTTTCGCTTCCCCCAACTCTTGAACTCAGAACCTTCAGGCTTAAGTACCTAGAATCTTAAAGTGTTGGTACCAGTTGGGCTAGTGCTCATGCTGAACCATCCTAACGACACATGATCAATAGTAGTGCATGGATATGGGTCGAAGCCCATGTTCAGCCTAATGTCACATGATCGTTACAAATCTGGTTGAATCTATTAGGCCTTATTTTATAGTGTGTGTGTGTGTGTGTATATATATAATGTATATTTCTCTCTTTGTGAAGTTGGTAATCAATATTATCGAATTTCAGTTTCATGGTATTATCTTTGTTTTTGTTTTTGCAATTTGTCGTTCTTCAAACATAACGTTTCTCACGTCAACGTGGTTGTTAATGTGTGTAGCTTCAATCAACACTCTCATTGAAAAATAAATGAAATTGTAAAAGAATTTAAAGTTACATAAGTAAGATTGAATTTTGAATATAGAGGACCAAAAAAAAAAAACAATAATAATTTTTAGCCTATAAATTAAAATTCAAACCAAATAAAAACATAATCAAATTCATAATTTTCCCTAAACTAATTGGTTGTGTTAAGATAACCACTTTATCATGTATAAGTTGTAAGTTACCAATTGTATCTAAAGTCCTAAGTTACCAAATGTATCTAAAGTCCATTATTTTTTTAAAACGAGGAACTAACACCGTCTTCATTAAATAAACCTTAGATATCTACAATAACCTACAAACCAAACACATCATGTAAATCTATAGAAAGCTACAGATATGCTCAAGTAGACAAGATTTTTGTGAGATTCGAACTTATGACCTGGACCTCATAAGTCTGACACTAAATCAATTTAGTTACCCACGTGACGTCTAACGTCCTCTATTTTTCGATTGATACACTTCAAAGGTTAAAAATAAAATTATTTGTTCTCTGCATTCTTACTTATTTTTAAAGGTTCCAAACTATGTGTTGATTTTTTTTTTTTTATTCCTCTCTATAAACACATGACATCTAATATATAATCAATTTCTACATGTCCTCTTTCTTTAAATTCAGTTGTTTCCAGGACATTATATGTGGTGCGATAATATTAATTATTTTATTGAGATTAAAACAAGACAAGGGTGGTGGAATATAAAGTCTATGTGGGCATATTCTTCCCACTATGGAATGTTTGGGTTTGGTGGTGTGGATGTAATGGAAATTCCCTGGCTGTATCAGTGAGTTGATTGATTTAATTAAAATTTTGATCTTTTTTTTTTCTTGCATTCCCCCTTTAAACTTGTGAGAACATTATTTTTCGAGGAAATTTTTAATTTTGATCTTGTATATTTGTTTTTCACGGTTTTTGTTAATAATATTATCAGATTGATTTTTGAGAATTTTATTCTTTTTTTGTCGTCAAGAATGCTGATATAATACTGTACACGTCAATATCACATCGATATCACATCAATGTCAGGTCAGAAAAAAAAAATTAGATTGGCAAAAAAAAAAATTATATATAGATAGATAAAAGATACGATATCAAAGATACAATTTTCTCACGTTCTCTTCTCTATGATCAAAACAACCATTATTCAATTTCTTCATCTACCACATATTTTTAGATTCTCGGGTCAAGAAATTTGAATATTGTCCACTTTATTTCAAACTTTTCAAGTAACCAACACATATCTTAAAAAACACTTAATATTTCTACCTAAAAACAATTGTCCCAACATCCAACTTTTTCGAACACACCTTATTAGAATGTTATTTGTAAATATTTCGTGTATTTTCATTCTTTATTATATTTTCAGTGCAAAACTCGGAAATGTAAAAATCTATATTTGTTTATATGAAAATAGAATGTACATTTTCATATTATTTAAAAAGTGGGGTTTTTTTATGTAAGAAAAATAGAAAACATACTCATGGGAAAAATATTTTAGGAATGAGTAAGTCTCTTGTGAGACGATCTTACGAATTTTTATCTGTGAGACGGGTCAATCCTACCGATATTCACAATAAAAAGTAATACTCTCAACATAAAAAAGTAATATTTTTTTATGGATAACCCAAATAAGATGTACGTCCCACAAAATACGACCCGTGAAACCGTATCACACAAATCTTTGCTTAAGAAATATATCATAAACTCGAAATCAGTTATTTTAGGTCCCTTTCAATACTATGGGATATTATTTAGCTGAGACAAGATTTTGGCTATCATAGATATCAGTAGGATAATCGATTTCTGACGAAAAAAAAAAATAAATGTCAAATTAAATCTTTTACGAATGATAATGGNGTAAAGGAAATTTTAAATTGAGAAGAAATTAGAGACAAAAAATGACTCATTTTTTTAAATTGGAAGACTAAGTCTGAACATGTTCCTATTTGGAGTAAGGTCCATGTGTTTTGTATTGCATTCTTTAAAAATCATACAATAATTTTGGAGATAATTTATGGAGAGAAAAAAATCAATGTGAAACTTTTTTGTACAAGATGTTCGCGAAAACATACCAATTCAAAACAAACATATGAGACTGATCAGTATTTGTTGTTTTCAAATAAGGTGTTCGTTTTCGTGAAAATCTTATACAAACACTTAACTTACCAATTCAAAACAAACATATGAGACTGATCAGTATTTTTTGTTTTCAAATGAGGTGTTCGTTCTCGCGAACATCTTATACAAATACATTGAGAGTATTTATCCCGTGTAGGATAAAATATTTTCATAATTTGCCTGAAAAGGGAAAGACGATTTTGCTTTGGATCTTTTTTTATTTTTGACAAAAAAAGAAAAGGTAAAGAGGATTTTGCTTTCTTGCTCGTTATATTGGTTTGCTTTTGACCGTGAAAGTATCGGGAAAACGTACTTCTGATCCTTTTCAAGGGCTAAGCTCTACTAAAGAGTTTGGTTGCCATTTCAATAATAGAGTTCGATGAAAGTGAGGTTGAATTTAAAAAAAATGTGAAATTTCCAAAAATGTATATTATTTTTATTTTTACAAAATATAAAACCTACCCCGTCATTAAATATTATCTTTCACTTATCTTTGCATGTGCATATGTTTGAATAAATTTTGTTGTTTTATTTAATTTGGTTAATAATTTATGTGTCTTTTTTTTTTTACTTTTTAATTGAATTTATATTTTATTTTTTGATAATTTTGGTTTTGGTATTTTAAGGGCCGTGTGTTTCCCATATATAATTCCATTTACATTTCAATTAAGTGATTAATATTTCTAAATTTCTACAAATATTTCACATATATTATTGTAAAGATGCGAATCAATTACTCTATAGTTTATTATAAAAATAAAAATAAAAATAAAAACCCAAACGCAACACTGAACAATAAAAGATCATTACCGATTGGGAAAATATTTATTTTTGGATGAAAACAAAAAGCCTAGTCCATTAATGTTAGTTGATGAAGTAGGTGAGCACTTGACTAATGGTTAGGATTTCGGTTTCTCCCACCAACACTTTTTTGAGTGAGCTGGTCATACAGATTTGTCCAGTGTGATTTACCTGACTAGTGTTGTTTGCAAGTTATTGCATTAAAACGGAAGTTTACTCGGTGCACACAAAATGATAGCTGTTGTGGGTTCTCACATCATAAAAAAAAAATAATAACATTAATGAAAAGCACAAAAACTCATTCTGTTTCATTGGTCGACTTTGTGATATGGATATCTGACATTACCCATGAAAATAAATTTTTTATGTCCAAATTATTTTTTTCATTGCAAAAATATCATTTTTTTGTTATTTACGCAATGTATGGCGATTTGAGTATAAATATTATTTTTTATGTGAAAATTATATTATGTAATATATGATGATTTGAGTGAGAGATATTATTTTTTTTATATAAAATGTCAATTTTAGTTATGTGTGTTTTGAAGCATGACATTTTTTGTCACATATCTTTCGTTGTATCAATATAGTCTTGGAACTATGTTTTGATAATCAATTTTAGTCATTTTATCCAAAACTATATAATTAAATTAGTGATATCATTGTTAAATTTTTATAATTACGGGATTAAAAATATTTTGTGACATATAAATGTATTTATCAATATAATTATAAAAATTTAATAACGATATTCGTTATTTATTTACGTAATATGTTTTGGGTCGAATAAGGTCATCCACGGTGGGAGCTCTTTCAAGCACCCCCCAAAACTTGTTAGTGCCTACGTGGATTTACCAAAAGAGTTACTCCCATGGCGGAAGGAGCTCTTTCCACAATTCTTTTTTTTATTAATAAATATTGTTTATTTAACTTTTTTTTGCTTAACCGTTATAAAATATAAATTTTAATAAAAATAGGAGTTTAATTTATTTATTTATTTTTTTTTATGTAAATACACATGAAATCTTTCAATTTTTTTCATTCATCCTACAATTTTTTTTATGTTTTCATTTATTCGGAATGTTTCAAAATTCCAACTGCTCTAAAAGATATATTCTCTGCAATTTTCTGGAAAATGAATCGGAGGAAAACGCGATAGATGAATTAGATCAAATGACGTTGATACTACTTGAGCATGGAGAAATGATGTTTCAGCTACATGGAAGTTCTATCTGTAGAACACATATGGAAAAGGTATTTCAATCGTAGATATGAACTTGGACATGATCTACTCTTCCATGACTACTTCTCTAATGAGCCATTACATATGTATTTCGAAGATGATTCCGAATGCAATGGAAATACCAGTTTACTCGAGGCGATCATGGGATGCCAAAAATTGTACTTGAAGCAGTTGTGTTTGTGGAATTGTGAATATAGCAGGCTTTTTTTTTTAGATTGCAGGATCGCGTAATGATATCAACATGTTTAGTGAGCCACCTTTGTTCAACGTCATTAAAAAAAAGCACCAGATGTAAATTGTATGGTAAACGACTCACAATATACAAAAAGATATTATCTAACTAATGAGATCTATTCGGAATGAGCCAATTTTGTCAAGAGCTTTCCGTACCATGAGGATCTTAAGAAAAAGATTTTCGAAGAAAGACATGAATATGCAAAAAAGAATGTTGAGCGAGTATTTGGAGACCTTCAATCTCGTTGGACAATTATAAGAGGTACGAGACTATTTGGGTACAAGAATAACTTAGAGATATATGATACATACATGTATTATTTTACAAAACATTATTATTAAGGATGAAGAGGATGTTACATTCAATTAGTTAGATGATGAAGAAAATTCTTCGGTACAGATATTTCAAGACTCTCCCAAGAATTCTAAGAATACATTTCAAAAAATAACGAGTTACATGACAGTAAAATGCATCATTAACTTCGATCCGACTTGGTTGACCAACTTTGGGCACATCACAACATCGATCCGTAAAACAAACATAAACTAGATGTATTTTATATGTTCTTTAATATTGGCTTTAATTTTTATATACCTTATTATGTACTGAATCATTATATAATCGAATTTTAAATTATTAATGTTATTCATGTCGAATGATAAGATTATTCCTTGTTTTCAAACCTATCCATTTTCATAGTGAAGTCTTTAAAAAAGTTATGAGCTTATTTTATAGTTTGAAATAACATTTTTTGTTTTTATATGACCAAAAAATTGGTCGATGCGACACGTCTTCGAAGAGAGAGAGTGATAATTACTTTTGTCTTATTTGGCCTCGGAAAATTTTTTTATATATTTTTAATAAAAAAATTACGATTTTTTTGGGGAAAAAATTTAATAAATAATTTAACATCAATCATTTCATTTTTGTGAGGTGGCGGGCAAGTGAACCTCTTCCCACGTGTAGGGTCCCTTTTTTTTGAAAAAAAAAATAGTAATGATCACACAGATCACCATCACCCGAGAAAAAAAGATAAAAATTTGTGTGAGACGGTCTCACGGATCGTATTTTATGAGACATATTTTTTATTTGGGTCATCCATGAAAAAGTATTACTTTTTATGCTAAGAGTATTATTTTTTATTGTGAATATCAGTAGGATTGACTCATCTCACAGATAAAGATTCGTGAGATCGTCTCACAAGAGACCTACTCGGAAAAAAAACATTAAAATGGTATATATATACATATTTTTTTACATATTTATAAACTTTTTATTCAAATTGATATTTATTAATTAAATATTGGTATTTTAATATTTTTTCATTTGTGTAACATAAAAACTAGTTCGGTAGGATGCACTTAAAATAAAGGATATCTTTGGGATACACAATCATTTAGTTTAAAATTTCTAATCTATAGAGCTTTTAAAATCATATTCTTTTAAAAAAAAGTAGAAGTATGTTATTTACATTTGATTGTTATTTTTCTTAGACTTTGGAGTAAAAGTCGTAATTAGTTAGGAAAATCGTATTTTTAGTCATGTAAATATGTCTCCTTCCGATTGTAGCATTTTATGACGTCGAGTTTAAGTTTTAGTTCTCTATCTTTATCTTGTTTGGTATTTTTAGTCATTTTTTACATGTATAATGTCACATCAATATTCTCAATAAAAAATATTAAAATTTTTAAAAATCGAAAAATATCAAATTAAAACAAAAATTCAATGATACGAGATAATAAAATGAAGAAAAAGCAAATATATTAACCAAAAATGTAATTTTCTGCATCGTCCGATTAAAAAAATAATATTATTTTATATCTCTCACACACAAGTGTGGGTGTGTGATTTGGAATAAATAACTAAAGTAATATTGAGGGACTCCGAATCTGGGCCAAGCGTGCATTTAATGGGCCAACAAAGTGTTTACAAATTCTCAAAAGTAGCCCAAAAAGTTTCACACAGCCGTCATGGCGTCAGATGATGCAAACCGGAGCCCCGAGATCCGGAAAGACGCAGTACACAACCGATGGGTGATCTTCTCTCCGGCCAGATCACGCCGGCCGTCGGATTTCAAGTCCAAATCTGATCCCAACAACTCTAAGAACCAATCCGAATGCCCTTTCTGCGCGGGTCACGAACACGAGTGCGCGCCGGAGATATTCCGGGTCCCTCCCGAATCCACATCCGAATGGAGAATCCGGGTCATCCAGAACCTGTATCCAGCTCTCAGCCGGCGGTTGGACTTCACGGACGGAGAGAGAGACGGCGGTTTGGCGTCGCTGCCCGGGTTCGGTTTTCACGACGTGGTGATTGAGTCGCCTGCTCACCGGGTTCATCTGGAGGACAATCCCCCGGCTAGAATCGTTGATGTCTTACTCGCCTACATCCAGAGGATCGAACAGATTCGGGAATTTGATTCCATCAAATATGTTCAGGTTCCATTCCATCAAATTATTACTTCTTAAATTACTGATATGAAGTGATTTTGAAATGTGAATAAAGATAGCATTTTATCAGTTGAATCCGAACAATAAATGAATTTGAAATAATGGATTTTAAATCTTTGACTTCAAATGACTCGATCTAAAAGTACTTCAGTGGATTATTCCATTCTAAATAGGCATAGATATGTTAAATCCGTATTTATTCAGGTGTTGTTTCCCTGTTTCCTCCATCAAACAGTATATTGTTTACTCTAAATGGAATTGTGTTGATGATTTACAACGATGCTCAGTTTAGATAACAAGATCGATTCACTGTGGCCTACCTGTGATTGTATTTGAATGGAATGCTGACTCTAATATGAGTGAGGAGTAGAAATAGTATACATGGAGAACTTGAATATTTTTACTTAATGGTCGATTGCATACTCAGGATTCATTATCTAGCTCAATTAAGTGTAGCTGAATTCACCCTTGAGAGCACACTATTCAGCCTTAAAAACGATAGAATAGTCTCTATATGATTTACATATCATTTAATCAATATATGTTATGTAGGTTTTTAAAAATCACGGTGCCTCAGCCGGGGCATCCATGAGTCATCCACATAGTCAGATTATGGCGCTTCCAGTTATTCCTCCCACAGTCTCTGCTAGGATCAATAGCATGAAGGAATTTTTTGTGCAAACCGGAAAGTGTGGTCTTTGTCAAGTTAAGCGGGATGATCTACTAATTGACGAGTCGAACCATTTCATTTCGGTTGCCCCATTTGCTGCAACATTTCCTTTTGAGATATGGGTTGTTCCGTATGATCACTCTTCTCATTTTCATGAGCTTGATCACGAGAAGGTAATTAGTTCTTTTTTTTTTCCTTCTAGTTATCTTGTTTTGCTGCCTTAAGCCTTAAGTTCGGATTATTGATAAAAACAGGATACTTTTTCTTTCTTTATCACATTTTTGTGATGTATTATTTTTTATTTGGATGGTAAGCTCTTGTTTTGGACTTGTGATGAGAGACTCCCTCGCAAATGCAAAAGAAGAAAAAAAGAAAACGGGAAAAAGAAGAGAAATTAATATGATACAAGGTTATCAATCATAACTCCAGGTGTCCGAAGTGCCTATTCCCCATGTCAACAATCAAATATAGCCTAACTAGCATTAGGACCGAGAATAGAATGACGAAAATGAGTATTATCACCTTAAACACAATTGGTCACAAGCCGTTGAGTTATCATCCTTTGGTTGGCCTTTGTCATTATTTCATAATGTGTATTGACAGTAATGTTTTAAACCTATGTTTTGGCATTTTTATTTATTTTCTTGAAAATCGCAGGTACTCGATCTTGCTGGGCTCTTAAAGCTCATCCTCGTTAAGATGTCTTTGCAACTGAAAGACCCGCCTTATAATTTGATGATACACACTGCACCACTCCAAGTCGACTCCTCGGAGTTACCATTCACTCATTGGTTTATACAAATAGTTCCCCAGCTGACATTAACCGGCGGATTTGAGTTAGGAACGGGATGCTACATAAACCCTGTTTTCCCAGAGGATGCTGCTAAAGTTTTGAGGGAAGTGAATGTTCCAAATCAACGATGAATGTATTCTCAAGAGAATAATGATACTACTATTGTCTATTGGTACATTCATGGTTGTAATAAGGAAATATAATTCAAATATATAAAGTGGTTTCCGACCATTAGCATGCGTTTTTGGGCCACATAACACATAATGCTTTGAGAATATTGATGTGACATTACACATGTCAAAGCTTTGAGAATTTATAATAACATCAAACCTAAACAATTAAGCGATAAAGCTCGGTTCTAATAATTTAGACTTAGGGTAAGATTTTGCTGCATTTTTCAAAACTCGAGACCACGTCTTAAACGCTGAATCTTGATGTCATATGTTACAAAAGTTATTGGCAATAATTTTGATTCATGTTGTAGATATATTAAAATTTTAACATGTGTCGATAACTTGTAGTTCGTTTAACACGAAAATTTGAAGTTTGGGACGAGCTATTACAACATGCCCAATTTCGACAAACCTCTCACACAGTTCGTTTTTTGCTTAATGGGCTTGTAGTAGGGGAATTGTAGCGCGAAATGGATTCTTCTGTGACGGGCTTCGGAGCCGACACACTTGGCGGGAATTATTCCCGCCAAAATTCATTATTAGGATGCCCTAGTCACAGTCTCATGCACGAATCCGTGATTTCCGAGCAATCAGCGAAGTTTCATTCATGGCTGACGATTCCCCGCCGAATGATAACGATAATCGGCCGCACGATAATGGGGATCGGCCATCGAGTCCCGGTTCTCCTACGTCGACGGGTTTCAACACTGATCAATTGCCGCTCAACTCCAGCCAGAACTATTCCGATTATGACGACGATGAGGCCTCTGTTGACCCGCCAATCATCGGGGACGCGCTCGAGGACAACGTAAACGATGATGAAGAAGAAGAGCAAGGAGAGGATCTTTTCAACGACGATTTCATGGAGTCAGTCTCAGTTTACTCTATTTTTTTCTGAAGAAAAAGCCTCTCTTTTACTATGAATTAATGAACGAATCATGGATGATTGATTGTCTTATGACGTGATGATTGTAGTGATTACCGGAGGATGGATCAGCAGGATCAGTACGAGTCCCAAGGATTGGACGATTCCATGGAGGATGAGAGGGATTTAAACCAGATTATTGCCGACCGCAGAGCCGCTGAGATTGAGCTTGACGCCAGAGAAGCTCACGTCTTTAACAGCAGGATTCCCGAACTTCTTCGCGAACAAGGTCCACTGCTGAATTCTACCCTTCTCGATCAATTTCCCCCCTTTCCGCGATTTTTCCGCGTTGTGTTATTTTTAATGTTTTAATTTATCTTCTGGATCCATTTCCTTTTTAGCAGTGAATCCTATTACTTGATATTATTGACAATGTATTTTTTCTTCCTGTACTCCTGATTCTTTCATCTGGCTTTGCTTGTTGGCAACCTGCTAAGACGTTCAACTTAATCATTAATTTCAAACGTCACGTCCTCGACCAGACGACTACAAGGTTACCTCTTGAAAGAGTAGTCTTTGGCCTTGTTTCTGATAGGGTTGGCTTCTACATAGCAAGGAGCAGAAAAAATTCTCATACGAAAACATGCTATTAATATATATCATACGGTCATGTATTTGAGCACACTATTAACTTTTTTTTCTTCTGAGAATACCATACTGTGAACTTAGAACAGCTCAAAACTGTTTTTTTCCCTACCTCAGACACCGATGATGATGGGTACAGACCATCGAAAAGAACAAGATCTGAAAGGCCTCCTCCGTCCACACCGGGAAGCACAGATGATGCTGATGGAATGGCTAGTTCTCCAGGTAGATCCCAGAGAGGATACTCGAGGGAAGATGTCCACATGACTGATCAGACAGATGATGAACCCTATGATGTATGGAGTTCTATCAAGTTTTTAAATTGGCCAACTTTGCATTGCCTGTCAATTAAATTAAATTCATAAAATGTACAAACAAGTAATTTTATCGGTGGGCTATTGTTTTAGGATGAAGAAAATTATGAGGGCGAGTTTGAGATGTACAGGGTTCAAGGAACTCTCAGGGAATGGGTTACCAGAGATGAAGTAAGGCGCTTCATTGCCAAAAAAATCAAGGATTTCTTGCTCACATATGTGAACTCTAAGAATGAGCACAGAGATTTTGAGTATTTACGGCAAATAAATGAAATGGTAGCTGGTAAGACATCTACTCCAGCATGATTGCAGAGTTGATAGTTTTCCTTTTCTCCTTTATAACGTTCAATCGATAACTGCTGAATGCTTGTTTATGTCAATGAGTTGCACATGATATGAACCTGCCTGCATTCGAACTTTTTGATTTTCATCTGCAGTTAACAAGTGTAGCCTTGAGATTGATTACAAACAATTCATCTATATACACCCAAACATTGCCATCTGGCTGGCAGATGCTCCACAGTCTGTCCTTGAAGTCATGGAAGAAGTTGCCAACAAGGTTGTATTTGACTTGCATCCAAATTATAGGAAAATTCATCAAAAAATCTACGTGCGCATCACGAACCTACCGGTGTATGATCAGATACGCAACATCAGGTATTATTGGGTCTGTCAATGGTTTTTCTAAGGAATGTTTGTTTAATGTGCTATTTACTTTTCATTTGTTCTTCACAGGCAGATACATTTGAACACTATGATTCGCATTGGTGGGGTTGTGACCCGACGCACAGGGGTCTTTCCTCAGTTGCAGCAAGTTAAATATGACTGTAACAAATGTGGAACAGTTTTGGGGCCATTTTTTCAGAATTCATATTCAGAGGTGAAGGTTGGTTCTTGTCCAGAGTGTCAATCAAAGGGACCATTCACTGTTAACATTGAACAGGTTTATGTTCTGTTTCTGCTACTTTCATTTAAGCCCAAGTTATAAGTGACAACCGTTCTAATTTGAACTCTTTTCTATGCTGCAGACAATATACAGGAATTACCAGAAACTCACTCTCCAAGAAAGCCCTGGAATTGTTCCTGCAGGTCGACTTCCAAGATACAAGGAAGTAATACTGTTGAATGATCTCATTGATTGTGCCCGACCTGGAGAAGAGATTGTAATACATCACATGTTGAACCTTGATTTTTCACTGTAGCTCAACTCTTTGCTAAATCTTTTCATTTGGGTGACGTATTTTATTTTCATAATCCAGGAGGTGACTGGCATATACACCAACAATTTTGACTTGTCTTTGAATACAAAGAACGGATTTCCTGTCTTTGCCACTGTTATTGAAGCAAATTATGTCACCAAGAAACACGACCTCTTTTCAGCTTACAAGCTTACCGAAGAGGACAAAGGCGAAATTGAGAAGCTGGCCAAAGATCCCAGAATTGGAGAACGAGTAGGTTCACCAGTCTTGACTGAATACCTGCTCTATGACTCTATCCATGTGATTGCTTTAATGTCCATGTATTTTCCTACTAAACTTTGTTTACTTTTTAATGTTTTAGATTATCAAGTCCATAGCCCCATCAATATATGGTCATGAGGACATAAAGACTGCAATAGCTCTTGCTATGTTTGGCGGCCAAGAGAAAAATGTTGAAGGGAAACACCGATTACGAGGGGATATAAATGTACTCCTGTTGGGTGATCCAGGCACTGCTAAGTCCCAGTTCCTCAAGTAAGAACATTTTGATGATTTGTTTCTGTGTGAATTATAGGCTAATATCAGCCGAACAAATCATTAGGTACGTCGAGAAAACTGGACAAAGGGCTGTCTATACAACTGGTAAGGGAGCTTCTGCTGTAGGTCTCACTGCAGCAGTTCACAAGGATCCAGTCACACGAGAGTGGACCCTTGAAGGAGGGGCTCTTGTTTTGGCCGATAGAGGCATATGTCTTATTGATGAATTTGATAAAATGAATGATCAAGACAGGTGAGAAATTGTTTGAGGATGCATGTGCTCTTGGTTTCATTACATAGTCATTCCTGTAAAAGTTACTTATTATTCAGGGTAAGCATTCATGAAGCAATGGAGCAGCAGAGTATTAGCATATCAAAAGCCGGGATAGTCACATCTCTCCAGGCACGCTGTTCGGTCATTGCTGCAGCAAATCCTGTTGGAGGAAGGTATATAATAGAGAGGTTCCATTTAATATGACGGGTTAGCGAATGATTGTTAGCTGATGATAATAACACCTCATGCTGCTTAGGCTTCAAGGCTCTTAGCTGATGCCAAACAATGGACAATTTGATATATGAAGCATCAGCTTTCAGTGCCTAGTTTTGGCCTGGATAGATTGACAATTTGTGTAAGAGTTATCAGACCTATGGGTTCTATTACACAAGTTACTTAAACTTGCTCGTTTGATAAGAAAACAGCTTACGATTACTTAGGCCTCGTCGAGGGTGAGCATGAATGAAATTTTAATTTAAGCCTTCTTTCTTTGTAATATGGTCCCAAATGCATCTTAGATTCCAACTAGAAAAACAGAAAGGCTGTCTATATGATTCCAAATGCATAGTTGCATATTTATTATTTCTCATCTCCACATCTCTTTACTTTTCAGTGACATTACTATTTCAATGCTTTTTAAAACAAAAGGCAAAGCAAAATATTTTTGTAAGATTTTCTTTTTCTTTTTAACATTTTCAATAATATCGACTGCCTAAAATGAGCTTTTAGCTCTCCCATAACTGTTCTTTATATGTATTCTGGTAAATGTCCTCTTGCAGATACGATTCATCAAAGACATTTGCTCAAAATGTGGAGTTTACTGATCCAATTGTTTCCCGCTTTGACATACTCTGTGTCATAAAGGTCTAATTCAGTTTAGTTTACTGTTTTGTTTACTTGTTGCTTAAAACATTTCATAATCTTTTATTTCAGTACTTACTCACCAGGGAAAATATTTTAAGCATGTAGGATGTTGTAGACCCAGTAACTGATGAGATGCTGGCACAATTCGTGGTTGATAGTCACTGCAAGTCACAGCCTAAAGGTGCCAACTTGGGTGACAGATCCACAACCAATTCTCAGGATGATGTTCAAGCTTCCATAGGAAAAACTGAGTGCGAGGTCTTCATCACTTAACTCTTGCACCTGTCAATTGCTAAAGTCAATCGGATCATATATGTTCTGATTTACACTTATGATATATCTATGCAGATAATACCCCAGGAGTTGCTAAAGAAATACATCACCTATGCTAAACTGAATGTGTTCCCAAGGTTGCATCATGCTGACTTAGACAAGCTTACCCAAGTTTATGCTGAATTACGAAGAGAATCATCTGTGAGATTTCACTTATGCAAAGTTTTTTTTCCTGAACAAGTGTGAACTGATCGATGATAAATTAACTTATTTTGTTGTATATTGTTTCTAGCATGGGCAAGGAGTTCCTATTGCGGTGAGACACATAGAATCAATGATACGAATGTCTGAAGCTCATGCGAGAATGCACCTCAGACAGCATGTCATTCAAGAAGATGTGGACATGGCTATCCGTGTCCTGCTTGAATCGTTCATCTCAACCCAAAAGTTTGGTGTGCAGAAGGCTTTAGAGAAGGTATGTATGGATTGGCCATTGTCATTGTGTGAAAAACTTTTGTTCAAAAGTGTTAATTTTTTCGAGCCAAAGCTTCTCAATCTGAAAGATTATATTAAAATGATTTTAAACTTTTGCAGAGCTTCCGAGGATACATGGTATTCAAAAGGGATTTCAATGGTGTTGTTCTGCACCTTCTCCGAGAACTTGTGAAGGATGCCCTGCAATTCGAAGAAATCATGTCTGGTTCTGCTGCAAAATTTTCATATATCGATGTGAAAGTAGTAGAACTGCAAAGCAAGGTAATTTAAACTCGCAAGTTGGACTAAAATTTTGCATAAGTTCCTTGAATTCTTGTTTTTGTCATTTAAGATTCAGAGGGCTGATCAAGTAAAGGTAGACTAACTCACTAACTTCCACTCAGGCACTCGACCGTGGAATCACTGATCTGAATGCTTTCTTCAGCAGCCCGGAATTCTCTGGTGCCAACTTTGAGTTGGACGAGGTAAAGGGCGTAATAAGGCATCATCTTGCACACTGATAGCCCTCGCCTCACTTGTCAACTTTTGTTATGACCTACGAAGGGCAGGGCACATGGGGAAACTCCACAGTATGCATACTTGTGGTTTTATATTGTAGCGTTGAAAAATACGGTGCTTTCTGAATTGATTAATGATGTTTTTATCTTGACATAAATTTCCTTCGAATATGTAGTATGACCTTTTAAGTAAAATTTATCCATGTAAAACCAAATTTTGTTGTCTATATGAAGTAACGAGATGAATGAAAATTTATACATACAATAAATTAAATGAACAAGCTTGTGAGAATGGTGAAAAAGAAGAGCTCTCAATTACATAAATAATATCTCACGATCACTATTGATCGTCTAAGAAATGCACCGGTATCAATCTGTAGCTACAGCTATCCTTCAAGTTTCATTAGACAAAGTAATACGTGATTTTAAAAATTTTTTTTTCTATTTTTTATTGATAATAATTTCATTCAATCAAATGCAACGATAAAAAAAATCGATTGACAAAAGATTCCAATTCTCAAGGGTAATAACAAATCATATATAAGAAAATTATATAATAATTCTTGATAATGAAATTTAAATATATTCATTAAATAATATTAGTGTCGTCCATTTGGGTTTGGCATGTTAGATCAACCTGTTTGCCACTAAAAAAAGACTGGTTAGGTTGTGATTTCGACGACTCATTTGAAGGCAGGTAGGGGTGTCAATTCGAGTGGGGTGTGTTGGGTCGGGTTGAGCAATAGTATTATTCAAAAATTGCTCAACCCGAACCCAACCCGAAAACTCTCAACTCGAACCTGAATTCGAACAAATCAGATCAACCTGTATAACCCGATTTTGAATTTTTTTAAAATTTTTTTTGAAAAAAATTAAATAAAATTAAAAAAAATAATATTTTAATTTAAACACATAATAATAAAATCTCCCTCATATATATTATTTAAATTTGAAAGTCTAATTGTAGAAAAATAAAATATATTTACTAAATCAAATAAACAATTGTTTTAAAAATAAAAATGTTCAAAATAAATATTAAATTATGAAAATTTATAATATAAATATACAATAAATATTTTTTAGACATACAATATATAAATATGTAGGCAATATTTATTAATTATATATTTTTTTTTAAAAAAATAAAATTTTCGGGTCAACCCGGACCCAATTCACGTGAGCATTTTTTTCGGGTCAGCTATCGGGTCCAACCCGATCTGACCCAAACCCGAAAATCCCAAATCCAAACCTGATTTTTTTTCGGGTTGAACCGTGTCGGATTGGTGGGTCGTGTCTGATTTTGACACTCCTAAAAGCAGGCCAACGGGCTGACCGTTTGGGAAGCGGGTCAAGGCATGTTTTTTTTTTACTTTCTAAAATTATTATTTTATAATAGTTTATGTATTGTTGATAAATAGAGATGTCAACTTGGACATGCAACGGATCTGTCTCGTGTGGGACAGTTTTTGGCACACTAAATAGGTCTTGGGACAGGCCTTAGGCTCAATTTTTCAGAGCTGTGCGGATACGATACTAGTAATGGGTTTTATAAGATCCGACCAAACTCGTTCTATATATAATGCATATAAATACTCCTAGGATTTTTAACTTCTCCTTTCTTCAAGCCATCAACGGCTAAGCGCTTAAGCCATCTTTCTCACATTCATTTTTGAACTATGTAGTTAACTTCTTAAATTCCTAAAAATTTCTTCTTGCTTTTAATTTCAACTGGTGTTTGCCAACCGCCTGTCCTCTGACCACCACATACGACCACGGTTTAGGTTCATGTTTCTATCTTTTATTTTTTCGCCACAGAGAAGATATCTCCTTATTAATGCTTCTCCACAAATTGTCATACATAAACACCCATAAATCTTGCAAATTATCATTGAAATCATGTGCTTGCAGAAATGTTGGCTTAGTTGGGTTTCCAAATCTGATCTTGTAAAGTATCGCTAAAAAAATTCGAGGTCTCGCACGTCTCACAAGTCCAACCCGTCCCATTTCGGATTCAGTGTGGTACGAGTCCAAAGCATATTAAAAAGGGGTAGGGTGGGTAATGAGTCCATAGTTTCCTACATGGGACATGTCTCAAGTCTGGGCAAACCCTCTCCAAACCATCCCATTGTTATCCATGTTGATAAGTTTTGAAAGATTTATAAGTTTTAAAATATTTATATTATTTATAATAGTCTACGTATAATTGATTGGTTTTGAATTATTTATGTATGATATTTTTTTATTTTTTGACCAATTTTTTTTTATTATTTATTGTTGTTACGATTAAATTGAGGATTTCTCAAACTGTCTGTTGGCGGTTCTTTCGACCCATTGTAAGATGAGATAGGTTGATCCATCAACAACTCTACTTAATATTTACTAATATTAATAATTGTAATACTTATGTTGGGTTTGGATGGAAAAATTTCAAATTCATAGATATCGATTGTATTTTATGATTAATATATAAAGAATATATAATTATTTATGTATTAAATATAAAAAATAGAAAGAATTTCAAATTGATTGAATTTACACACGTGCCGTTGCTTTACATAAAAGTGGAGTGGCAGCTACTGCATCTTCCGCGACTTCAGTTGGCGCGATGGATGATCCTTGTTCAGTGAATAGCCCCCGGAGGATCCTAAGCTTCTCCAGAAACCGGAGAGCTCACGTACCTTCTTCTGCGGATTCAGACGACCGCTATCCCACCGGATTCGGTGTTTCCGGCGAGCACGGACCTAAACTTTCAGAAGTATATGGATTTGTCGGATCCATCACCACGGTTGTCGCTACCGGTAAGTTTCAACTTCTCCGTTTCTTAGGTTTTTTTGCCCTAGCAGTATATGTAATGTTTACTTATTGCACAGGTATTTTAATTCCCTCCAATGGTTGTCTTGTAAAACTAGATTGGTTTCTCGTACCGACATCCAAATTGGGCCAAAATTTCTGTAGATAAATCTTATGGGTTTCCTAGTTTCCAACTTAAAAGGGTAAAGATGAATGGGATGATTGGATGAATCAAAAGAATCAAATTTACTAGCTACGCATTATATTTTTTCCCTTTTATGACTGTCTCTACCCCGTTCCTCTCTACTGGTTCGTCTCCAAGTTTTTTTGTGTGATGAAAATCGGACTTTCTAGATTCTGTTTTTTCGTTTATCCAATTCAAGAAATTTATTTGGATAACTGGATTTATCATCATAGAAATTTAACAAATTAAAAATTGCATCTTTCATTCTTCAATATTGTAGGTACTTACAATGTTATTGAAAATTTATCCTTTTTTTTTGTTTACTGAATCAGCCATTTTCATAGTATGGGCGTATTTTCCAGACCATTGGTTACATTCCATGGGGATCTATTACTATCCAAACAGGTCAGTGTTATGGAATATGTGCTTTCCTTGTCAGGTTTGGAACGTTTTTCCAATTCTTTTTGTCCATTCATATGCTTTTTATATGCTTATTCTGCACTCGCTAGAAAGTTATCTAAACTAGCAACTTAAAGCAGCTGACCTTTTACAAATTGAAGTGGTCCTAATGGCATTGATTATTCGTTTCTCTTCTTTCTGTTATAGTCCAATTCCAGTTTATTGAGTTTACTTACTACAACCTATCACTTCATTGAGATCGGAGCGGTTTCCTTCTCCAGTGCACTACTCAATTACAATGAAATTTTATTCAGATCAAATGTTTCTTATTGATTTTTTACGCAAACTCGCCAATGCCACTATTTGAAACGTTAGATTTTAAATGAGCAAAGGGGATTAATTATTGTTGAAAGAGACTGGGCGTGGTCGTCGTGTCACCAGGCTGCCGAGGGAAGATTGTGATCTTAACGGGGGAGAAGGTTTATTTGAATATTCTAAGCCTAGTTTTAGCCAACTTCAACCAGTATGCCTTGTTTTAATATATTTTTAAAAAGAAAAAAAAACCACCAGTTTGCCTGCATGGATAACTGCTATTTTGGTTACAGTGGTTACAAACTTCACTAAATGTTTCCGCTTTCACATAGTTATTATTTAATATAACACAAAAACTATTGTGAGACAGTCTTATTGGTCAATTTTGTGAGACGAATCTTCTATCTGGGTTGCCCATGGAAAATTATTATTTTTTATTGTGAATATGGACATGGTTTACCGGTTTCATGAATAAAGATCTGTGAGACTGTCTCACAAGAGACGTACTCTTAATATAATATGTCAGCTAGACCTGTCAAATGTCATGTAAGTTCGTAATGAGACTAGTCATTTATATGGTATGGATTGTGAAAATTTTATGTGGTATCTTGCTTGAAATTGCTATAGATTTGGTTTATTATCTTCCTACTATTGCGTGCATAACTTTTTCAGGTATTGGGCATTGGCTGTGCCGACATATGTTGTGGTCACAATCGTACTGGCTATTGGATTTTATACTGGTCTCAACTTTTTGGCTACCCCTCCTCCTACATCCTTGAGCTCAATGTTTGGTACGCTGACTTCTTATAAATTGCATTACATTTGGCATGCCATCTTCTCAGGCTGTTAGTAAAACTGAAACAAACAGGCTTAACAGAAATAATTGTGATGTGACTTGATTATTTACCTCCGAGAATTTCATTGCCTTGCTTCTGCTCTCCTTTGCAGATGACTTCAGTAGGGAACCGCTGGATACCATCCTCTTACAAGATGACGATGATGAGTACCCCATTGAACCTATATATGACATTGACATCAACCAAATTAATGACATCGTGTTTAGCAATCTGAATGATAACCCTGTCACGGATATAGTCACTTAATTGTTGTTCAAAATCTGTATATTATCTGGTACAAATCTATCATAAAACTACTGGGGATGTCATGTCCCTTTGATTCTTCTCACACTTAGATAAGTTTATGGAATTGATTCGCAAGGTTGCACACACACACATACAACTACTGGGGATGTCCTGTCCCTTCGATTCTTCTCACATTTAGATAAGTTTATGGAATCGAATCGCAAGGTTGAACACACACACACACACGTGTGTGTGTGTGTGTGTGTATTGAAATGAAACTAGTAAGGGAGGAATTTTGGAACTTTGGTACATACTTTTGTGAAGTTATAATGCATTGCCCTCCTAGAGAAATATCCAGAATGGCATTTTGGAATCGATCAAATTATATTGGATTCCTTCTCTTTGAAAAAGTAAGGATCCCAAAGCATCCCTTTAACATCATGTATTCTATTGAGTTGACGAAAACTTTACTTTTTCTTATTAAAGTTGAAGAAAACTTTTAATGCGGCGGCAAACATGAAACTAGAAAGTGCATTAGGCCAGAGAAAAGAGATCATAACCCAAATGACTTATTTTGATACGTGCATTTTCAATGCTGCGTCGACATGTATTTACTTTAGTTCCTTGTGTTTCAATGCTATTAGGATAAGATATCTCTGGCTTACATGACCGCAAATGGTGAATTAGCAAAATATGAAACACAAATATAACAGAAGATTAATTCTAACGTAATTCATTATGGCGTACAGTCTAAGCATAACGTAACAGATCCACTTGCATCAAAAGATACAAATAATATTTCATTCAAAAACACATTTGTGTACATCCAAACACGCGGTAGCCTACTCATTCGTTGTGCTAAGCAGCGGGCATTGCAAAATTGGGCTGATTTGTGGGCAATATCTCTATTGTCACGAACCATCATTGGTTCGATGTGTTCTTCATATCTGTGCAGATGCGTAACATAATAATCCCAGGAAATGACAATCTGCGTTATGTCCTGGCATTACTTCAAGACCTTGGAGTTTCTTGATTGTTTTTCAAGTGCTTTATCTTTGCTAACTGAGAAACTAGCAGTTCATGCACTCTTCTCTTCAACTGCAAGAGAAACATGGTAGCCACAATTAGTGCATGTGAAATAGATTTTAAGGGGGAGCTGTTACGTCTTTTGGAATACAATAGACTGCAATGCAGTTAAATGTAGCAACTACAGAGAGCCACGTGTTACATCGAAGTGTTCCTACAGGATGCTCACTTGAGCAAGCAATAGCAAGAGTGACAAATAAAGATGTTGAATCCCTGACAGTAAATTTAGTATGCAAATTGGTGCGATTTAAGGTGTTTAATAACCATTAATAGGACCAACTTGTGCGAATGTGCAACCAAGTGTGGGGAGTTTTCTAGCGAATTTCATGTATATAATGCGTTCCAAACTAGCATAGCATAAAATGTCTATATAGTGAATCCCAACTGGTTTTGCAATGACACGGTTTGCGTGTTTCTTGCATGCTGGCCACAGAGAATATGGAATAGTGTGAGATTATGTTAGCCGTAGCCGTCCTGATAACGTTAGTTATAACGATAAGTAACCAAAAGATTTAATTGAGGCGGCACTCTGCACTTCGTTCCCCTGCAAGTTGAAGTTTAAATGCATACCTCATCAATACCCACTTCATTTGTGACTGAGACACGCAAAGCTCCATCAGGTCCAATTTGACGATACTGTGCCAGCTCTGAATTATCAGTGCTACTATCTTCTGTGATGAAGACGACAGGAGAATCCTGTATCAAATCACACTTGGAGACCACATCAAGCCAAAGATGGTCACTAAACCTCTCTCTTATTTCTCTGTAAATGGCAAACTGTTTAAAAACCACCAAACATGGCAAAAATGTGTCAGTACCCATTACAGCCACAACATATTGATGCAGAGAGAATTCAGGCATCTTGGTCATTCAAAATTTCTTTCAAAATAAGGGCACATAAAAGGTTTCCGACTGTTGCATAAACTTGCAGATAGCAGGGCATTAGCCTAGACTGCTTATGCAAATTCCATCTTTTCGGTCAATAAATTACACAACAGCGAAACACCAGCTATGTGTGCACTGGTTGTTTGAGGTACTATTTTCTATCCCAGGAGCACAACATAAGCATTATAAGCATAAGCATATGCATATGCATATGCATAACCGCTAAACAAGTAAATGGAAAAACTCTACATAATACTTGATAACTGTAGGTGCTGGTTTTCCCATAAACCGGACCTTCTTTTCTGGAGGTACAATTTTATGAGAAATTTAGGATGAAGTTCATATGAAGCATATTAAGGGACAGGTACTATACACAATCAAAAATATTAATTTCTGGCGTATTAGTAGAACACCACGCAGTCTAAATTAGGATAAAGGCAGGAAAAAGAGAGCAAACAACTGATGCATTTAATTGTTTCTGATTATAATCATGTCAAAAAAATTCAGTGAGAAGTTTATTTCATATGGCACTTGAGAAGAGGCTCAAATCTGATGCGGATCCGGTGGACTCTGGCACTTGTAGTCCAGGAAGAAAAAGAAATTAAATACCTGATCAGAAGGTGATGTCCCACACTCTCCAGAGAGATCATGCACATAGAGTACAGCAGTTGGCAAATGAGAGAGCACAGCGAGCGTCAATTTTTCAAGATTATTCCTATCTTCTGCAGGTTAAACAAGAGAAGATGTGTTCAATTACACGCCAAAACAAATTTGTCAAAATTAACAAACCAATGATAGCAACCAACATTATTATCCTGCACCCACCAAAAAAAAAAAATAAAAAATCAGAGCATCTTCCTCATTCATGATACTATAGTCATACCACTTGCAGAAGTCTAGACCAACCTAAAGTTCATATAAAAAAGAGATGCAAGTCTATGGAAAAATTATACATCTCGTCCTAAAATGGGACAAGATTGTGATCCGTAGATTAATTGAACTCAATGCATGACCCACATGAATAGGACAACAGACTAGTAACACCATGATTAACCTTTTAATAGTATCTAGATCAAGTAACGGAATAATTCTGTTCCATATTGACCTTATAATGCCTCCACACTCAATACACCAAACATCAAAAGATGAACTTAAAATGCCCATTACAAACTATCATTTCCTCACAAACCAATTCATCATGTGTGCCAAAGAGAGAGAAAGTAGGTAGCTTTCCGATATACACAAGTAAGAATTGTACCAACTAATTAGGAAAAGAAACAATATAAAAAGTGCCTTACCGTCATGTCTCCTTAATAAACCAGGAGTATCTGTTACCTATAACAAATTAAAGTTTGAGCATCAACATAGATGAGAGATTTTGACATAAAGTTGTGATCCTTCTAAATTAAGTGAACCTGAAAATTCTGGAAGCTCAAGTTTATGTGACCCATCAAAATTCCTCTGGTTGTGAATGGATAATTGCAGACCTGAAAAGGTAGTGAATGGTGACTAGTCGACGTTAGAATATGACAAAAATGACAGCATCGAACAGTGGATAGTCAATAATTGCAAGCTATAAAAACAGATAAATGGAGTAATGCATAAAGCAGTTTATGTGGACATTTATTGTCGTCTATAAGAAAATTGGACATCACATTATTATTAGCAAAAAAAATTCCTTCGAAATACAAAATTCAATAAAATCATTTCAAAGATTGGTATGATATATAAATATATACAAGATAAAAATCTCAGTGTCCATAAATGATTATGGGAAGCATAATCATAGATAACCTTTTAACCAGAACACAAAAACTAAGCCTTTTAAGAGTAAAATTCATACGAAGCTTATTATAATTAACATATGTGATCGAACTCAAAATGATCTACTATACAAAATGATGTTTGATCATCCAGATACATACCTCAGGCTTTCCTGTTGACAGTAGACGTACCAATGATGATTTTCCAACATTAGGTGCACCAACAAGACAGAGAGTGGGTGTTTCCAAATCGATTACAGGCATTGCCCGCAAAGTCTGTCAACACGTCGATCATAAAAAGTGAAAATTCACATTAACCTTAACTAGATCAGCACTACCAAAATGCAACTCCTATTTCATACCTTGCATAAACATTTCTAGAGGACTAACAAAGTATATCATAAATTTTTAATTTACATTACGAGAGATATCGTACAGTAGTTAATATGAACTTTTACTTGACATAGTGCTTAGATTAATGGTTTAAAATTCATGCCATTTCCTTGTACTCAATCCATCACGTTTTAAACAAGACAATTTACCTTAGCAATGTTCAACAACTCATCTACAACTCTTCCTTCACAACTAAAGATTTCTTCAATTTTATTCATTCCCTGCAGACAAAATCCAACAAAAATTAGCTAAGAACCTACAGTCAAATGAACTTCACAGTATGTATGTGTAGAAAAGCTAACCTCACTCAAGCGCTCCTCAGCTTCACGCTTTGAGAGTGACTGCCAGGAATCATTTAAATATTCAGCAGGAGAGTTTTTGTAACCAGTACACAAATATAGCCAAGTCTATTTTAGAACGATGATGCAAAGCATAACTTGAAGGAGCTCAAATCTTGGAGTGCGAGAGTTACTATGTATTCATTTGATAACTTGTTTCAATGATTTAATAGCTGTCTTTTCCATCTTACCGCAAACTTTATGGTTAGCATCTGGCTCGTCAACCGGTCAACATCTCCTACACTGGTTTATAAAATTTCAGATGCTCCATTTACACCGTAACTTAAGTTCTCATTGGAATAAGTGTGACCGATGATTATCAAGGGAAATTTATAGCCGTTTACGCTAATTTTTTAAAAAAATTCAGTCAAAATATTTCCTCCAAAATATTTTCCGCTGAAATGAATATTTTCATTATTCAACATATATTTACATGGACAAACTGTTAACCAAAACATGAAGACGAAACACTAACTCTTCCTCCTTGAACACTAGTTACTATGCACACGCGATGCGTGTGTGTACAATCTTTTTTATTATTATCGATGGACTAAAGTGAAATTTGACAAATTATGTAGGGACTAAATTGATATTTGAATTGTTGAAAAAAAAATAAATAAAAATAAAAGTGTGTGTTGAAATTAAAACAAAAAAAAACAAAAAACAAAAGTGTAATATTAATATCATATAAGGGTAAAATTCGAAAAAAAGTTGGTGTCCTCTCTAGGTAGTTATTATCATGTCCTCACACTTAATATAATAATAATATAGATTACAAGTCTAAAGTATTTTAAAATATTAGGTGGTAATAATTAAACAACTGCAGATAGAATAAAACCATCACATTGCTCAGTCCCTAGCACATGGTTTACCATATTAAGCTAATTAATATATATGGTAGAAAAAGCACCTTGGCACAATGAGCTGCGTGTTCTTTTCCTACTGACACCACTTTCTTCCTCAACATATCAACCTTGCCCAACACCTGTTGGTCAGCAGGAATCTAGAACTAAATGAAGCATGGAAGGCAAACTTGCCACGTAAAATTATTTAATATGAAAACTCTTCTGCAGCAGGAGTATATGACCATCAATTTATGTTGATAGCAAGAAAAATATGCCAACAAGCACAACAAACAATGCCGAAGCCCTTAGTCACATAGTCAAATGAGAGATAAAAGGATTGAATAGTGAAGGCAGTCTCACATCCAAAAGAATGAAGTGGAGAAATAGAGCAAACAATACCAAGGGAACCTTCTTTAAATAGCACGTACCTCTTCATAGTTTCCATCTCCAAGAGTCAACTCAATTAAAGAACGTTCATAAGGATGCAAAATTTTTTTATTGGGGAAGTTCTCTTTGTATGTCCTCAGTGGAACCGCAAGCTCCTGAATTTAAAAGTGGGCTAAATACTAAGCAAGTTCTAATTTAAATGGTTATATTAATTTGGATATTTATGTCAAAGAATTGACCTTCATTAAAGCATCAAGTTGTTTTGCTCCTCGATTTTTTTCACGTTTCGCAATATTAGCAATGCCTGCCGAGCATAACTAAAGACGGCTTTAATTAGAAATTTGATACTGCGTCCATAAAGGAGAGGGAACTAACCAATTACCCTTTGTGGGTGAGATCCTCTTTGCCTTCCTCAATGCTGAATAAAGGATATCAACCGACGGCATCACCATGGGAAGCTTTTGAAATGCACCAACAGCTTCTAAAGACACTGCCGCTTGGTCCTGAAAATTAAACAACAAATTGCATAAGATACCAACCCTTTGAAGGTCTACATTAGACAAACATGCTTTAAAATAAAGGGATACAATGACCATCCGAGTTAATATAGTGAGGAGTAATTATTCTAATGAATCGTGATTCATAAACAGGAATGTGGTCTTACATTAGAAAGACATGAGATTCTCAATTGCATAAATCACAATTCACACCGTGAATATTCATTGGTCAGTTCAATGTCATATTGATTTTTTAAAATTATTCAAGACTGTGATTCTTACATTTGGATAGACTAAATTCAAAAACGGTAGTTTCAAATATGGTAGTTTAATCGTGTTACTTATTATTATGAATTTATTAATTATTTGTTGTTTTGTGTGACATTGTGACTTAATTATTTCATATTTTAATATATTATTCTAAGATAAATATATATTTTTTAAAAATTAAAAATGTGTGCCTTGCTTCGGTAAGGCGCGCGCCTCGCCTTGCGCCTCATGCTCCAGCGTCTCGGTGCGCCTTGCGCCCTTAACAACTATGGTAGTTTCATCTCACAAGACACAGCCCTCAGAAAAAAGCCAATTCAGGGTCTAAATAGCATAGAATGAAGTCGAATTAGTTTGATTTATGCCCCAGCTCAGTCGGTGTTTTATGCATATCTATACAGACAAAAAATGGCTTTATTTAGAAAGGAGATGGAGATGGAGATGGGTGGCAAAAGATGCAAACAAAACCAAGACAGACACCTTCAACCTAATTTGGTGCTGATATCATGGAGGCTATACTTTATATTGAATAATGAACTAATGGTTCACAAAAGAGCTGAATTTAGATTGAATAATGAACAAATGTCTCACAAGGAGTAACAAGAATGTGAATCTTAAGTATTCTCAAGTATCTAAAAAAGGATCTATTCAAATTTTCCATAAATCAGGGTTATGCAGAACCAAACTACGTTAAACATGAAAATTGAGAAACTGTCTAATTATTCATTGTTTTCTAGTTTTTACAAACTTTTACAATGGTGAACTCGGAACTGATAGTAACAAAATTAAGATAAAAATCAACTGATGCAGAGTACGCAAATAATTTTTTCTGCATTTGATTTCAGCTCAGACAGATCATACCACCCGACTAATTTTTCCGACAGTCTGAGGATTGCATCCATCAGTTATCCACTCTAGAGTCTCACCCAATTTGTGAACTTTTTTCCAAGCAAATTAATATATGATAACAACCCATGGATCTTTATCTAATTAAAATTTTACTGAAACCGTTCGAACAACCAATATTTTCTACCCAAAAATAAAAACAACAATTATACCGGACTTTTGCTCCCTTGCGAAGCATCAACACTTGGAACGTAACTTCCATCCACAATTCCATAGGCAGTGGTCTGCATTTTCTTGGCGAAACACACCACCGGACACACAATCTTCGGAGGCCCAAAATTGAGAACTACGTAAAATAGGAGGCAGCATTTAAGATTATAAAACAACGAGAAAACACCAGAAAATGAGAGCAAACGTACGTTTGGAAAAACTGCATCTTCTTAAGATTAGAGAGGTCGGGGGACTTTGCCGCAGCTGGAATAGACAACACGCGCCGTTCATCTTCTCAGTCTCGCAAATGGAGGATACTCAAGACTCAAGAGGACACGGGGAGCTTATTTCCTTGGGCCTCTCATCATCTTGTAAATGGGCTTACTGAACAGTATAAATGGGCCGAATCGTTATTGGGTGTGTCCTATTTTCCTCTGAACCTGAATTAGACCGTGTACAATTGCAGTTTTATAATTAATTTTTATTTTTAATTATACACTATTTATTTTTTTCATTTCAAAATTATAACAGCAATAATTTTAATACTAAAGTTTTTCTCTTTGATTTGAAAAAAGGTAGACTATAATTAAGTTTCGATCTTGAGACTAAGTCTCAAATTTAAGATCTTGGTGTCAGATGAACTATAAATCATCGACTAATACTAAATTTTTATATTAATCGGTTATAGTAGTAAGAAGCTACTAACAAATGACATTAATCTAAAATACACACTAAGTTATTATAATAACTTGAAACAATCATATGAGAGATTATTGGATAAACTTTTAACATGGTTTGATATGAAATAAGTTTAAAGGTTTACCAGAAATATGACAATTCTCATAAAATATTTTTCAAAACTATTTTCTCAAGAATTATTCTTTAAACCTAAAATATAACCAACCATTCCGAATTTATATATATATATCAAAATGTCATTAATTTTATGTAAGATATTTTATGGTTTTTGGATGTTTCGGGGTTACGGGCTCTTATCTTTTTCAAATCAAATTTCTATATACAAAATTTTATTTTCTTCTTCAAATTTTTTCCCTTTTTACCCATTTAGATAGATATATTTTCTAAATTTCTGATTATCTTTTACAATTTGAAATCAGAAGCAAACAACCATAGATTTCAATTTTTTTTTGGAAGATTGAAATTTTGGAATCGATTTTGTTATTTTGAAGTCATACTCTATACAATTAATTATAATATTAAATTATAACAAAAGATAGCCCAAGAAACTACATCGTTTAATTTTTAATAAATAGTTGAACACTGAGTAGTTTAAAGGGCAGTTTTTTCGTGGCGCCATGTTGCCTCTTCTTCATCAACGCTCCCTCCATTTTAAGCCCAAGATCAATCCCCCACCACCACTCAACCCCACCCACTTCTTCGAAATCTGTCGGCCACGTCTCGAACCTTTTCTCCTAGGATATACGGTAAGGCTGCACCTTCAAACGTGACATAAATGAAGGCCAACATACCGAAAGTTCGAACATTATACTATTCCATGAGACGGAAGTTTCTCATTGATAGAAAACAATGTTCTAGATGCCTGAGACACTTAAAATTTCTAAATAGTTGTGAGTTTAAACAATACCAAAATGCACAAAATGAAATTACAAGGTAACAGAAATGAACCAGTTTCGCCTAGACTGGTGGACCAAAGACAGATTCTAAACACAGGTAGCCAAAAACTTATGTACAATAATATCTGAGACGTAAAAGTCATAGATGTATCACTGATCCTTACATGAGATAGTACAATGAATAATAGGTAAAAAAAATACATCCATCAAGCCAGCCAAACAATGTAAGAATTAATCCATGTTCTAATGACAATCAAGATTTTGTAAGCGTCGGTAGCGTGTAGTTTATTAAAACATACATATTACAGAATAACATGTCTCCACCGCAACCTGAAATTCATCGAACCCATGAGACAGAATCGATTTCGTCCCTTGCTTTCTTGTATAATTCAAGCCTTTTAGCATATTGCAGTCTCTTCTCCATCAATGCTGGATCTTCGTCTAACAAGTCCGCGAGTTGCTTACCCTACACAAAATCACCGAATGACAACATTTCTTTAGAAAACGATAATCCCAGGTAACAGAACCGTAAAAGAAATAACTATAGCGACATTTAATTTGAATACAATTATGTTCTGTTTTCTGTTAAAATGCATAGTCTAGATTGAATACCAATTACACGATATTCCAACCGAAAATGGTTGACAATGAATTTAATATAGACTTCATGGTCTGGCAAAACAATGCTAGTTTATTACGAGAAATTCCCATCAAATTTTGGAGCAACAAATCTTAAAGAAACACATTAAAAATATACCAATGAAAGAGGAAACATCCAATACCTCTTTCTTCCCAATCAGAATGTAAAAGTGATTTAGCAAATTCTGTTTGGCCTCCTTCACTTGACAGTAAACCACGGCCTTTGGAATTGAGTTCCTCAGAGTCTCAGACACCATATTAACATAAGATGAAACATTTGATCCTATCCTCCTGAAATGTCCATCACCATAACGATCAACGGGTGGGGCAGCTGCTGAATTTTCCCTTGGATTCTCCTTTGGGTTACCCCCTGGGTTTCCCATTTTCTCGAATTCCTGGGGAAGTCTCCGGAAGAATTCAACAGTCAGATAAGACGATTCCATATCAACCAATCTAATCACTGCTTTCTTGCCCTCCTCACGAAACCGTTCCAATGCTTCGTTTGATGCCCCAGCTATTGCTGATTGCAGAGATGGAAAACGCTTTAATTCCTGAGCAAAGAAATCAAGAAAAAGAT
Source organism: Primulina huaijiensis (assembly GCF_012295235.1). NCBI lineage: Eukaryota > Viridiplantae > Streptophyta > Magnoliopsida > Lamiales > Gesneriaceae > Primulina > Primulina huaijiensis. The sequence continues at coordinate 19,905,993 of NC_133314.1, read as the reverse complement.
GATGTATGGGTAAAAGAACCAAAATACAACTATGAATAACCTAAAGCTAACCTGACATTCCCCAATTGACTTTCTCACGAGTTCCTTTAGAACAAAGTGAACCTGAACAATAGTTTTGTTGGTCAGTCATGGGTACAGAAAAACATAAAACAGTCGTGAAGAAATGGCTTCAAAAGATATACTTACGGCATCCACAGATGCTTCAGCTGGCCCCCTAAAATAATTTAGTGAACCCTCAATAAGTCGTCGGTAACCTTGCTCAGGAGCAATCAAGTGTGGTTGATAACCATCAGCTTCTGATACAATCCTTTTCACATTCTGCAATGAGAGATGTCGATCAAATGGAAGCTTTCTCAAAGCAGCTGGCAGTTGGTTGTCAAAAACTCCATAAACCCGATCACCGCCTGGTCGGCTGACAAAATTAATACATACTGCTAATTAGAACCATGAAACATGCGCATGCATAGAACAAAGGAGGTGTAAAATGAAAGCAATAGCAACCAAAAGCACAGATAGAAACATACCCTCCATCAAGATGCTCCTTGAAAATTCGGTCAAAAGCACGGCAAAGTTCTAAGATGGTGTACAATTGAGCCTGAAACATATACTTCAGTACCAAAAAATTTGTTCATTTTCTAATCGATAATCAAAATTATGTAATAAGCTCACCCCTGCATCGACAGCTACGGGCCTTCCGAGGTGGTCCAGCTCAGCATCTAGTTCATCAATGCTTTTGTTGATCAGTGAAGTGATACTTGGTATTCTAGCCCTTATGACAGATTCCAGATGCTAAATATAAAAACCAACAATACGAGACTTAGATGATACCAATAACAAGAGCACTACTAATGCTTGCAACGGGAAAGTCAAATTTAAATGTAAAACAAGACTACCTTCGAAAGAAGCTTCGCAAGATACTCGGAGCCCATTTTACTTGCCAAGTGTCCATAGTCGGGACTCGTAGCAAAATACTCACGTTCTTTCCGCCGAGCAACAATCATATCAACACTTTTGTTGATATCGTCTTGTGAACGATTCACAACACCCACCCATGGGTGTTGTAAACGATATGATCTTCCTTCTAGAACCTATTGAGGGTGTCATAAGAAAGTCATCGAGCAAGTTGAGAGATAGAATCTTTACATGAAAATTTTGAAATGCAATGGCAATACAATGGAAGAGAGAGGAGACAACAACAAAAGAGTTACGAAGATAAGATTTACGCCAAAATTTGGAAGACGATAAGCAAATATAAACACATCAATAAACAATCATGAAACTGAATTAACAACATGAAACTTCATGCACTAAATGCAAGAATGCTCAACACAGGGAAAAAATTGTTTGTAAGAGAATAATACCCACTGGCAATAGCAAGTTCTTGTTCTTGTATATGCAAACTATTCTGGTTTCAACAGAACAATACATAGCTATAGTTTATATTTTGCTGTGGTTCACTCTTTCCAGAGTGCTTGTGCCTGTGCTCGAGTACTTGTGTGTCTAGAAGATAGTGATAGGGACAAAAAATTACATCCACTGCATTAGTTCCTTTATCCATCAGATCTAGCTTAGTCAGCACCCCAAATGTGCGTTCACCTGCATAATTGCAAATAGAGCCATTAAAATTGCAACACAGGTGACATGACAAATCTCAGTCAACATTCATGGTTTAATTTATATATGTCAAGTAAAACCTACCAGATGGATCCACTTCTCTTGAGAGTTTAATGGCATCTGAGGTTGCGATATCTTGGTTCGCAGGAGATATTGCCAATATGATACTGTTGGGCTGCGCAATACACAAAACCATCAGTACAATAGTTAAATTGCAACAAATATAGAAAACTCGTATAAAAAAAATGAAGCCAGCCAAATAGCCCAAGCAGTGACAAGAAACTAATTAGCTCCTGAATAATGAAGCTTTTACACCATGAAGTTGCAATAAATGTTTTACAAATACTTCCATATATTTTTAATCCTACAGAAATATGCACAGTCAAGGCTTAAGGTAGAAGAATATTGAGTTAACACAAAGATAGTAACGGATATTAAAAGATCACGATTTTATCTTTACCTTCTCAACATAAGAGCGAACCATGTTCTCGATATCTTCGACAATGCTTTCTTGTTGCCCCTCTGAAAGAAAACAGAGGTTTTCTCTTATTACATAAGGTTTATTCAAATGAAATTGTTACCACTGGAGGAGAGAGAAATTTACCAACAGCAACTTTAGTCAAACCAGGCAGATCAATCAGAGTTAAATTGACAACTGCAGTACAATGATTTAGAAAAACCCACATGTGAGAAAAACAACAACATTCAAAAACTCAGAAGTGGAATTCTGGCCATTCTCTTTCTGCTGAAACAATCAGAAATCATTGCCAAAACACAACAGTACCATAGGGGGAGTAGATGCTCAGGTGAATAGGAACAGGAGAAATCATCTTTGTCTTCCCTGTGACTCTGTCAGTCTCATCCTGAATCTCCTGGCGAACCAAGGCTGCATGAGAACGTGTGAAGACCAAAACAGTTCCTTAGTTTGGTAAGTACCAGTGAAACAGTTAAAATTGCTGATTTTTAAATGATAATGGCAAATAATAAATAGCATGTACACCACAACAGAAACATTAGGCGAAACAGGGACTTACAATGACAGCACAACTAGGACCCTACTTAGTACTCACATTTGAAAATTTATAACTACGATCAAATCCCACTGAAGTGAGATCCTTTTTTTAACACAAGAACACAGAGTTTTGCCACTTTCTATCCAACATATTACACCAATGACCTCAACAAGTAAATAACATGGAGGGCCGGGAAGGCTCCACAAATAAAGTACGGAAACCAGAACAAAGATAATTTCTAATTCATTCCTAAACAGCACATACAGAAATCAGTGAATCGTCTCCGTGGTAGATGCCCAAACTCAGCATATTCCTGCTTTGCATCTTCAGTTTGTTGCAGTTGCAGCACCAAGGGCCGCCTTGTGACAATGCCTACAGTCAATAATTTTAAAAAGGTGTACAGGATATTAATGAATTAGCCCCACTAATCAATCAACTCAAGCATGCACTTCGAACATAACCATCTATTTCTAAGGAAAAAACGAGACAGATAAACAGTAAGAACTAACCAGAGCCTCGAGGAAGAAAATCTCTCCCCACGATGCTCTCTAACACAGATGACTTTCCTGAACTCTGTTTTCAGTTATAAAAAAAAAAAAAAACCTTCAATATGAGTCATAAAATAATCACAAACCACATGAATTACCCACAGCTCTCACAACTAAAATCGACAAAGAAAACCTATTTACCTAACAAACTTAAAACATCTCAATTATATTTGCCTAGATCAGCTAATTTTACAAGCTACTGACAAGAAATTCACTGAGTTTCTATGAGATTGCGACTCATGTGACGACAGATACCTCAAAACAGCTGTACATCTATAAAAACAAATACCTGTCCACCGACAACGGCGACGGAAGGTAGAGCATCCCAGAGAGAGGAAAAAGCCTCGTCACCACCTCCGTAGTCACCGAGGGCGGTACATGCCCTTTGAATCCTGTTCACCAGCCCGATCAAACTCTCCATTGTCGCCATAATTTTTTTTTTAACAAAAAAAACGAAATTTATTTCGTTCTTGAACAAAAAACCAAAATCGAAAGTACGACTAACGTTCTGAATTAAACAGGAGAGATATTTTGGAAAAACAATCAACAAACTTCTAATCTAATTGAAGAAAACGAAAGATGAAATGTTTGAGAGAGAGAGGAGGAGGAGTTGAAGTTGGACTGATTTTTTTCAAACTTCGGAATAAACATTTTGATAGAGTTAATTGCTTTTTGGCCCTTCAATTATAGGGAATTGCGTCTTTCACTTCTTTGTTATTTTCGTTTGAGATTCCCTGTTATTTATTCTTGGTCGATGAGATGTCATTAGGGTCGTAACTTTGATAAGTTACTCTTATTAGTTCGTTAAGAGTAACTCAATCAATTTTAAGTTTGATTTGAATATTTTTTTCGACTCAATAAATTATATTTTTATAAATATATATCCAAACTCGAGTTCGATAAACTCCATACATGTACAAGTCAATCTCGAATTTGAAATGAATTACTCGATCAAGCTCAATAGACAAAATTTAAATAGAGTTGAGCTCGAACGTTATCTCGTGTGCACCCCTAAATATCATAACGGGTTATTATCACAAATGATTTAATTATGTGAGATCTATATCTAATTTCGTATGAAAAAAATAAAAATTATGGTATTTGACCGTTAAATCTATCTAAATGATAATGCTTTCGAGACAGTGATTACTCAGCTGTTAGTTTATATTACAGTTCATATAAGGATATTATGTTCCTTAATTATATGATTTTTCTATTTAGCATCATATATTCAGCATTTTTTTTTACCAATATCTTGACTGTAAATTACTTATTAAAAAAATTAAATTCATCGAATTAATATATTACATTATTGACAAGGAACTAAGGCGGCAACACTTCGCGAGGTTAATGGGTGCAATTTTTATATTATTAAGGGAATAATATGATAAAATCATTGTTTATTTTGGGCATCGTTTTAGAAGTTTCCGAAATTTCCCGTGAGCAGTGGAAAACAGTCATTATTTCGAATATATTTTTGAGGGAATTAAGGCATCTCTCATTTTCTCTTCAAAAATCGTGTGATCTAAATATCAAATAAATATTTTATTATTACTCTCATTCTGTTAAATTTATTTTGACATTATTTATTATTTATTGATCTCATTGTCCATTCATTAATCTTGATTCTTAATTTACATTAAACAAAGATTTTTTCAAATTTATTTACACTTTTTAAACAATTATCACTTAAAATAAATAATAGTATTATTTTAAAAACTTTAATACTTAAACTCATTTCATCTTATTTTTACTAGACTTAGACTTAAAATTAAAATTATATTATAAACTTGAAATGAATTAGTATAATATAGGAAAAAAATCACATTTGCATACAATTAAAAAATCATATGTTATTTTAATCAATTTCGGATTTTAGAAATAAATATTAAATATGAGATTGACATAATGAGCTAGTATATAAGAGATTTTGAGAGTGATTTATGAGGTAAAATAATGTGTTTATATGAACTGAAATCCTTAAACACTTAAGTTGTATTGAGATAGAAGTTGTGAGACGTCTTTAAAATACATATATTTAGATTATATCCACAATTTTACACATACAACGTTTGTACAAAGATACTAGTATATATAATACATAGTTCGAAAAAATATTTAGAGCTGTCAATGGTCGTTCACCTTGTATAATTAAGACTACACCAGAAATTTTTTTATGGGAATTACGTATAGCGGTATAGGCTGTGGCAGGTCAGTTATTTTTGTCACAATACGGTCATTTTGGGTGGACACGGTGATTTTCATCATCTTTTTACAGAAAGGGTTGTGAAGATTTAACGTTACTTCTTCCCAATCTGTTCGTCAATTCATTCATTCATTTGTTTGGGGTATTCTGTGCTGTCAACTTTTCAAGGATACATGCTACGATAATTTGAAATTTGAAAAGTGGGCGAGATTACCGTTGGAGCTGGGCGGATCGGTTTCTGAACTTTATATAACATTATCCTAATATTGATAAAAAAAAAAAAGAAAAGTTTTTACATCTAAGATTTATCCAGTACACATCGAAAGATATCGACTTCAAAATATCTCATTGGATCAATATGAGGTCCGATAGAATGTTTACTCAAAGCGTTGGAGCGTCTAACAAGATTATTATATAAACTTCTACGATGACTAAATTTATGCCAGACAGTGCCCATGTATCTGAGGAGCGACAATCCTTAATACGTTTCATTTAGAAGTCAATGAACTTCACTATAAACAAACACAAATTTTGGTACAAGTCTAGCAAATTCTCAAGACTAAAAATTCATGGATGAGTAGTTTAATATAATACAAGCAAATTTTTGTTGCAGTGGAAGGTTCAAGTAAGTCTTGGCAAAAGTATTGGAGCTTTATATATCCCAGATCAAGTCTGGAACATGTGAAAAGAGGAGTAACCTAACAAGAAGGGTTCTTCAATCATTCTTGTAAACCAATTTTGCATAATCGGGTACCCACATATTGTCCGTTACATAATTTTTAATTTCGTCCTGCAAAAAAGTCATCATATTTATATCAATGTAGCCGTTAGATTCAAACAATGACCAAGTGAGTCAATATCACAGAGGTGGCATGCCAAACTACATTAACCAGCACACAAAAGGACTTGCTTTGCTCCTTTAAATTGTTGCCAGAAACAAACATAAATACTGAGACACCGAATCTCACTCAAATGCAACATGTGTCATGATTAAAAAAAAAAAAAAAAACCCAGAGAGAATATTCAGGAACGAACACTGATATTTAATTCGTGTGGGAAAATTCAAATAATATAGGAGAGGAACTTATATTTAAAAGAATGAGATAAAAATTTTGATTTTTTTTTAATATTATTAGAGGGCTCCTAGTACGCATTCATGCTAACCTTCCACTAAATTAAGGGATCCAACTCGATGAGTTGGTGTGCGTTGTACAGGTAACAACCACAGATATTCTGAAAATGATTTTCCAACTATTTTAGCATTGGTTTTGAGGTTCTCGAATTAGCTACATACATACCATCTCTCTAAAATAGAAGACATCAGATATTTATAATGGTCATCCTCATCCATGGTAGGTAAAGAGAGGGCCTCAAAATAAAAAGGAAAAAGCCTCAACTGCTTGTCCATGTTAATGAAATATACCTTGTTAAATTTCTGCAATTCTCGGGCATCTGTTTCGCGATATCCTTCTGCCAGATCCTCTTCTATGGCTTCTTTAATGACTGCTGCAGCGACCTCCTTCGTTATATCACGTATTCTGGTTGGATGTTTTGAAATTTAAGAAAAAATAATGCTGTGGTTTGAAAAACTAAATAGTAATTATATTCATACACATGCTTGAATACCTCGATATTGATGGATATATTATTCCTTTAAGTACCTCTTCCTCAGTCATATATGCAGCTAGGCTGTAGCGATAAACAAAGAATGTAATTGTAGTGAATATCCAAGTAAAGAAAAACTGATAGGCCAGGGAACTCTTCCCAATATCATGTAACTGAAATGTCATTGATATTTTTCCCAAAAATGAAGCAGAACCTAATAACACCAGTAGAGCAACCACTTTGTAACCAGTTTAACAATTTAGGAGATGAATATATTTAGGTGATAGACTAAATTTGAATGCTCTATGGAGTACCATTCGGCTGCTGCCTGTAGCATTCCATCTGAGACAATCTTAGATCCAGATAGAAGTGTTCCAAGTCCAATCCTGCATCATTTGTCAGAAAAATTAGGACAAATGATAACTATATCAGTTATCAATCATCGATAAAAAAAAATTCAGCATCTAACCCGGGAAAAAGGAACATGTTGTTTGCCTGGTTGCAGTGACCAACATGACCATTTCCTGTGAAATTTTGTTCCCTTTAGTGAACACGACAAATTTTTCAAGAGAAAGAACAACTAAATTATCTTAGACCAAATAATCGTAATAGCCATCTGTCTGCCTATATTCTTTATATCACTGGTTTTCGCTTGCACGCCATTTACCGGCCTACATTCTCCACATCCCTCTATTAACTAGCACATTTCGCTTGGTAATTCTCTAGAATACATACTGACACTCATATAAAACATCAAAATTCACTCGCTGAACTATCTGTGTAGATACACAACCATAACGTAATAAAATACTCCTCTCGTGAAATCTCAAAAGAAACATATTGGTCACTCAAAAGATGGCTATATCATGTGAAGCGAGCTTGAAGGCCATTGACATTATCTCTATTATATCAGTTTCTTAGTATAAGACACTGATATCAATACAGTTGCCAATCTTTAAGGTATATTTTTTGGGGAGTTTCTTGCATTCTAAGATCCATTCTTACTTGATTAGCTACAGAAACAAATCTAAAACCATGAAAACATTGTAATCTCTCTCCATTGCTTCAGTAGTTCCGTAGGTGGAATGGAGAGAGAGAAAATTGGGCCATGCGACAGAGTGTGCTTACATGCAACATATCAGTGAAGCATTTTTAAAACAACATGAAAGTTCCTTGATCATGAGCAAACCATTCAGATAGCCAATGATGTGAAACACAGTCAAAGCACTTTTTTCATCAACAAAGACATAAATCTCCTCAAATGAGTTTATATATAAACTGGAAGGATTTATATTTTCAGGATGGATCCATAGTTATCTGACAGGGGCAAGGCAAAACTAGGAAACCAGCATATAGGTCAATCAAAGCGAGTTTCCCTAGGCAAAGTCTATAAGAATAAGCCATATACTTGAGAAGTAAAGGACTTAAATTTATGACTTGACATCCAACTATAAAGAATCTTAGCAAATAAGCATGGAGATAGAATTTAACAAAAGAATTTGGGGTCAACCATGTTTAATATCTGGACAGAACACTTTTTAAACATCACTTCATACAAAAGCACAACCACATTTTGGGTTGATAGTGCTAGGAGGGTCGTTGTCATGCACACTCTTTATACATTATTACTTCTCATTTTTACAAACAAATCTCTACTTGGAATATGCATGCAATGGCGAGAAAGTAAAAAAAATATGTTGGTAATTGGGGAATTAAGCACAATTACGATTCATACCCAGATTAACATTGCTAAAAGGGCTTCCACTTCCAAATATGATGTGTTCTCCGACAATGGAAAATGCTTCCTCAGGTGTGCATTCAGCTGATAATATATTTTTAAAAAATTACCAAGTGACAAAATTGTTCAGACAACATGCTTAAAGAATATATCAAATGTTACCATTTCTTGTAGGATTAGACATTGGAAAAATTGCTGGTCTAGTCGAAGTTGATTCTTTGAGAGCCTCTAGAACCTTAATAAAAATCAATTTATTCTAGTTACTACTCCAACGTTTCTAAATATTGATGGGATCGAAAAGAAAATGAAACAAGAACTATATACATGATTAAGACATCTTACAATGTTAGGAAAAATAAAATGTTATGAAATAAGAAAACATGAAAATTATTTTCATACCTCTTTGGAAAACAAGCCTCCAACAGCTGACAAGCCAAGAAGCACATCTGGCTTTACCTGCCGCACCTGGTTAGATATACACACAAATTTTTCATGCACAAAGATTTTAACCAGTCTCAAGTCTAGTTTTGAAGACACGCATCGATGATTCAATACACTTATGTTTCACAACATTTATGTCACAGTAACATAATAGACTGTTCCAGACATTAACCGTTAAGAAATAAAACAATTGAAAGGTCCTGAAGGTTTAGGATACCGACCACTTCTGCAAGCTTCGCCCCTTCTGTCAGCCCTTGGCGTTCAGTTTCTTTGACTTTCCTAGCAAATGGGAGAGCATCTGGATCTATGTTTTCACGTGCCTCCGTTATGAGTCCCTAAATCAGAAAGCATTATACTTGTAATACAACAATTGCTGCGAAGTAAGAATAAAAAAACGCAGTAGATGTCCCAGCCTAAATTTTATTATCAATCACAAAGTAAATTTAGTCACAAATCAACATCAAAAAACCAAATCAAATATACATCACTAAACCACTTACATTGGCATCCACAACCCAAAATTGACTCCTTGCACTTTCAAAAGCAACTTCGGTGTCTCCTAGCATTCTTGCCATTGTTTTTCTTGCGGCATTGAGAACTCCAATTCCAGCACTGCAGTAACAAAGATTCGCTACCTTTATGATTCCACAACAGATGAATGTGTTTCAATCCATGTGAAATATTTAGGCTTTGGAACGAAGCTAGACTGATGATAGGAGACTTCCGCTAATACATTCACAAATTAATGATGTCATAGGAATTCGTAAAAGGAAAGGCACAAGCATGTCTATTTGAAGGTTTCATCAATGAGAAGAATCGAATTTACTAGTAGGTATGCATGAGAAGACACATACCACTAGAAAAGTTAGCCGGGATTCAAAAAATTTCTCCAAATATACTCTTTATAACTATCTAATTGAAAATTTATTGTTCTATAATACACACGGAAGTTTACACATTGTCCCTGGTCAAATTTAATTTCACCACAAAGGAAATGGAAGTTTCCTTATATGCATACATGTTACCTGGTAAATAATTCACCTCATTTTTACCCTCTACTTTAACCTGCATCACTCAAATATTTTACTGACAAGAAAGTTTTCTTGATTTGGTTGAATCAAATTAATCTGGAATGCATTACATAGATACATGTTTCATCAGATTCTTTAAGTTTCATTGTATCCATGCGCACTACATGGCCAATAGCTCAGCACATCCCTATTGACTTGGTATGGACACTTCTCTGGAATCTTTTATAGACAAATGCTTGATCAATCTATGACACCATGCTTCTTGTAATATAGAATTTCCACGCGAAGTGATCAATGCCTAACAATTTCTTAGGAGTAAATACTCTTCTGTCATTTCAATTCAGTCACTAATACTAAATATTTCTTACAAAGTTAGGAAGAGGGAAAATAGGCACGTCATTTAAAATTATACATAATATTTAAGACTGATACTATAACTATCTAATACTTCTGAAGATAATAAGAAAGGACGGTAACAGAAAAAAATAAGTTACCTTCCAGCACCAGCAACAACGGTTTTCATTTTTGGGAAGTCAATCATTGGTCTACCTTGTGCTCTGACTGCCCCTAAAAGACCAGCAAGTGCAACTCCGGCTGTTCCCTAGAGTGAATATTGGCATGTAACAATGTATACAACATGGTTTTTAATCAAAGCACGAAGACTCGGCAACCAAAATTGATTTATACCATGCAACCACTTGGGAAAAAAAATTTCCTTGACAAATCAAAGTGAATCAAACATTAGATTGTGTCACTAGATTTGTAAGAGAAAGCAAAAAATGATTACAAGTCACCATGACTAGGATTCAGTTTGTGCATTTATGTATTCGGAGATGAGTAATCATAAAACAACCATGGCCTAAGTAATGCACTCTTGTTTATTCGGACTCCAGGATCCCAACCTTGGAAGCTTAAGTTCAATCTTGCAAGAACAAGAGATGGGTTACATGTGATAATATGTGCACATCACCGGTCTTATGGCCCAAACATTACAACATGTCTAAAACATGATATGCTAACGTACCACTCTCTCCAGCATCTAAAGAATTTTCAATGAACCGCCGGTCTATGATATGATTTAAAAACCTACGTTAAATTGACAGCATGAATAATCATGAACTATACAAGTGACAATCCTCTGGGTGCTTAACTCTCAACTACACTTGGACACTCAATTTAAAACTGCCCACCTGAACATCGTCATTGAACATTCTGTATTCTTTCCTGTAACGCTGCAGCAACTTGAAGGCCCACTTGCTTTGAAAATCTTCAAACTGCACTGATCTTATATGCATTACTAATCTTACTAAATCTTGCATAATCAGAAGAAAATATCCTGCAAAGCACATAAAGAAGCACCTGGACAATCACATGTGGCCAACGAGTAAAAACCGCTTCCATGAATTCATCAATAACAGCTATATACTCCTCTCCATCAAGGCGATGCTGTTGCAATCCCAAATCTGTAAGGTTAAAGCGGTAAGGTCGTTAAGAAATCCTCAAAACGCACAAACGAAGAAGAAGAGAAAACAACCTCTATAACAATATATTCAAACAAGGCGAGAGCTTATTTCAAAATTCACCTGATGTTATATGAAACTGTACAAAATACCATAGATTCTTCACTGAGAACCCTCAGAACTATGAGATATCTATTGATACAAGGTTGGGTAACATTGGCTAATGACTTCATTTTATCTAACAACAAATACATAATTAACATCAGCATGGCCTATATATCTTCACAGCCCTAAGAGATGGAAAATTTTTCAGAATGCTTGGGAAAATGTCTGATAATGTAAGAAAAATGATGGAGTGGGTTCCCGAGAAGTAATGCATGGCAGTCTTTATCTATTATGATCGAAGATAAGACAATTACACAAGGGGTCTTCTAAAAGCTTCTCGTTGTTCGTTCCGACATCAATCATGACAGGAAGTACCTATGGCATCAAACAAAGATGATCATAAATGAGCCTCTTCAATTGAAGCAAATGATATACAATATTACCCTTGTTCAACAGAAATCAAAACCTGTCTTTTAACTACTGGCCAAAACAAAAAATCAGACCAACGCTGAGAAAAACAAGAAATATAAAATGGAACAGCACTGGTGCCAAAAATTAATCTGTATTTGCAACTAAATCATAGGACATGATATAGAAGATGCAACTCATTAAAGGTTGGAAATCCAAGAGTGCTAACATACAAAGAATCAGAAAGGGAGAAAGATAAGCAAACTATGATAGAGGCATATATTCAAATTAAATTCAGTTGTTTCAATTTCCAACATATTTTTTATGTGAACATACCTAAAAAAATCGAGTAGATGGAACTATATTACCAATATTATAAATATTATGACAGGAGAACTATAAAAAGTTAGAGACAATACACTTTGCTTCTTAAAAACTAAGAGGTTCTTGGGTCCCACTTGGTAATTTTGGGAAATTGCTACTAAAGAAAAATGTCATTTTTGGAATTATAATATATACATCCTTGATTTCCTTAATTCTATCCGATTTGGTTTTTCTCATGGATATTTAGGATGTTATTTGCTGAGGTTCGATTTCACATATCTAATGCAATTTTATAGATTAAGAAAGAACGAGGTAATACTCTCTTAGGATTTATCCCAGCAGCAGCAACATAAAGGTCCAATTTTCCAATCGCAATTCCAATACCCTGAACGCCAAGATCTCCAAGACCCAATATTCTGCTTCCGTCAGTTACAACAATCATATCAACCTGTACAGAAAAAGGAGGTAATTAAAATGAAGTAAGATGCTGCTGAAGAGACATTAAAATAATAATAATTTAGAAACAACTCGATACATTTTCATGTTGTACAGCATGACTATTTACCTGCCACTAGGCATTATGTAAGTGTACAGGGAAAAAGTATGTCGAATCAAGGCCTATGGACCTGTTTGTAATGTTTATTGGAAAGCAATTTGATGTCCACTCGCCTAATCTCTATGGCATTTAAATGACTCGGAGTCTTCTAGGACAAACTCATTCATCACTCATTAGGTAATGGAAATGCATGTGATGCAACTTTCATTTGATGCTGGTGATAACATATGTAGGAACAACAGAACAGTTACAACTTAAAACTTAGCTATCTAGCATCAATTAGTGAAGCAAAAGAATTGCTTATTGCCCTCAGATAGACATTATCAGATACTTTGGATTTTGACATGACAAATCAATGTCCTTGGCACACTGAACTGTTCTAAAAAATTGAGCATGGAAACAGCTAAAGTCAGCAGTATTCTCAGACAAAGACACTAACAAGAATAACAAACCTGGTCGGCTGGCCAATTATAAACCATAGACATCATTTCTTCGCGATCTGCTGCACTAAAATACATTCCCCTAGGTCGTCGGAATAAGCCGCCATAATTTTGACAAACATGACCAACGGTTGGAGTATAGACTATGGGTGCATACTCCTCAATATTGTCGATCAGAACCTGTAAACATCAAATCGAGATTACAAAACAAAGAGAGAGGGAGGGAGGGAGGGAGGGAGGGAGAGATATATAATCTCGAAAATAATCAACTATATCACAAGATATATAAATCCATCAAAGGTGGTGTTCTCGGATAACGTCCTATTAAGTAAAAGGTTGAGACGTGTGGCGGGTAAGCAATAGGATTCCTGGGCGTGGACATCAGAGAAGGATAAGATGCCAATTGTAAAGGAATCAAAGGCATCCAGCAAACAATCCACTTTTGACTGGTCCAACCTATTCGACTATCAGTAAGATATTAACAGTCTTAATGCATGCCTTTAGTTTTATTGTCATAATGGGATGTCAGTATTTTCTCGGCATGTGCATCAATTTAACACCATCAATGGTAACTTTCCATCAATTTAGTTTATTTGCATTAATTTTATCCTTCCATCATTAGATATGTTAAATAAAGTTAGCAAATAAAAATAAAGTAACGAGTCTGATTTCTGAAGTACATAAATTAGCACTAAGACATAAAAATTGATTATAAGATGAATAAGTAATGAATTTACCTGGATTTTGCATGGGCAACCAATATCATAAGAATGTTGTTTGATTTAGCAAACAATCAGGAGATTATAGTGCAGTATCAATGTTCTACTTGAGAGGACGGTGATGCAGCTACCTTGAGAACTTAAAATATTTCATCACTGTTGCCATAGGACTGAGTAAAATAAGTAAAGAATAGTTCACTGACCTTATAATACATCGTCTCGTTTCTATCATGCAAACGGTTAAGAATGCGCCATTTAGCCACACTGTATGGATCAGATGGCCCATCTCTAGCACTTACTTGAAGCCTTTTCAAGTCCACCACTGTGATTTGAAGAAAGAAAAGCAAAGACAGGCACTATAAGAAAATGAAACTAAAATATGTTACTCCTTGACTTAAAAACTCAAAGGTAAACTCTTTTATTCAAGCACTTCTGTGGTACAAACTGGAAAATATTGATTTCTTCACAAGTTTGATCTAATATTTACAAAATGACAGGCCTTTCAAAGTCTGATAGACTCTCTTTGTAGTCTCTGCGCAACTGTAACATTCTTAATTTGAAGTAGTTTGCAAATTTTCCTATTCTTCAGCGACTCTAAGTCTTCGGGCGATAGCGGCCAAGTGGCATTTATCTCACATTGCATATCTGTTTCGCAACGTCTGTACAAATAAAAATCCTGATGGGGGTCTATAAATAACAGATAAGGTAAATATATCTAGGTTTATTATTTTACGATCAATTCAAAATAGTGGTAGGCTTACAAGAACCATTTAGCAGTACTTATCGCCTCTTAATTCGCTCATCAATCCCTGTAGCCCGGATCTTGCACCTAAATAAATTATTTGCAAATTTGATAGTCCTCTTGTGATTTAGAAATCTTCAATTACTTTGGGCAAAACTGGAACTTACCTAAATATACTATTTTCTTAAAGTTTAAAACCCGTGCGTGGTTATAAATGCTCAGTATACACAACCAATATCATTTAGACATAATTCATACAAATCCAGAACCGTAAGTAATTAAAAAAAAAAGCATGGTAACCAGTGGATATAACTTACTAAACCGCTCGATTTGTTGTTCAGAAGTCATGACACTTGGTGGCAATAGCCCACGAAGGTCGAGACGATCACGTTCAGTCATGGAAAATGCAGTTCCCTATATTATTAAACACGACAATGAGAAACCAAACATCCAAGATGTTTGCTCATCTCCAAACATAAACAAAGAAATCAAAGAAGAGTAATTTTTTGTGAAAGAGACATGGTGAATGTCCACAAAAGACTAAACACGAGAAGAACCTAAAAACACCAATGCCGGTAAAAGAAGAAACAGTAACTTGTTACTGTGTACAATTTCCAAGTTATTAAGCAAAATAGATAATAATAGTGGTGGTGCAAGGCATATGTTGTACAGTATGGCTAGAAAAAAATCGAAGAATTTTTGAAGATAAGGAGTACAATAGAGATCGGTGCTGGGATAAAATCAAGACAAAAGTTGCTTTGTGGATCGGCATTCATGATAAATTCAAGAATGTGTCGATCTTAGATATTTTGAGAGATTGGGCTTATGTGTATAATTGATACCGCTTTAATATTATGTAACTCTTGTTGCTAGTGGACAACCGGTCCACTGTTGTAACTAACTCTTATCATATCATTAATAAAATATTGTTTCTTATAAAAAAAAAGCTAGAGTTAAAGCATTGACATAGAAAGTGTCATTAATGTCACAAATAACAAACTCCTCGGACCACCGTCCAATGGATCAGAATATTAAATATGGTCTTGATAATTGTTCAGTTATGCGGGTATTTTACATGTTCCATAGCAAACCATTGCTATTTTGGGCTCTCCCCTTGATTTTAGGTTTCACAGTAAACCATTACAGTTATGGTGAAGTCAAGTAATTCAAATATTTTCAATTACAACTCTGTTTCATGATACAGACATTATGCACTATACCAGATGAAATTGATGGTACGTGCTCATTCGAATTTTGTGAAATGTGCATATCAGTCCTGCTTATATTTCTACCTTATTTCATAGTGTAATTCATAAATAGGATGTTGTACCTAATCCCGTTTACCTTACTTTAACCTTCACATAACACTAACTAACAATATACCGCGCAATTTCAGTACTATCAATCACGCACTCCTCGAGAATCACCAAACCAAACACTTGCTCAACCTTCATACGTACAAACAGGATCAATTTAGAATTAACAACCAAACCACATCCAGCCATCCTAAACTCAAACCACCACTAACACAGATCCTAAAGATCTTTAAATCACAGCACGCACAAATCCCACACACACAATTAACCCACAAAAAACGTCGATCGTCTTTCGTTCTCACCTTGTTGAACCATGGATCGTGAAGGATATCAAGGCTGCGCTTGTTAACAATGGTAGGACGGTGGCCCTCCGCCGTGGTGAAAAACCTCGAACCATTCACATTCACCGCGGCAACATTAGCCCGCCGAGAATGCAAACGCTTCAACAAAGCGGACGAAATCTTCGTCTGATGCGAAAAATTCACCATTCTTAGCAAAGGAAATCGAACATGTAGCTCCAGTAGTAATGATTCAGTTCTCTACGTTATCAATTTACTTCACTGAAGAAATCGTAACGAGCACAACACATTGACTAATGCCAGAGAAAGTGGATGCATAGGAAATTGTACGTGAAGTAAGAAAAACTGTACATTCGCATGTGAATTAGTAATTAAATGTGTATTGATAAATAGTCAAATTTTTCAGTGGTCAAAAAATGGAAAGTTATGGTCGTCGGGTCAACGGATTTTGAAGTTCGGGCAAACGGAGCAAATTGCGGGTCCGTGTTGACCTAAGTACTCACAGATCAGAGAGAGGAATTGCAATTTACACCCTGTAAGATGTGATAATTGTCAATGCTTCCTAGAGAATTAAAAAAATGGCAAATTAAAATAAATAAATCACGATTATTAAATTCTTTGAATAAATTTGAAATAGTAATTATTAAGTTATAATTAATTGGTGATAAATAATAATTATATAAAATTATATAGTAGGTTTTTCGTGACATCCTGTTTATATTTATAATAATAAATAATATTTTTGACATAAAAATTAATATTTTTTATGTATAATCTAAATAAAAGCTCTGTTTCACAAAATTGATTCGTGAGATTGTTTCACATTATTTTTTTTAATTGAAAATGATAAGACAATTTGATTGANTTTTTTTTTTTTTTTTTTTTGATGTGTTACCCTCGTCTCTTAAATTGAATGAAAACAAATAATTGTCGGCATGACTTGAATATAATTTTTACTTAAAGGGGCTTAGCATTTAGCCTCTTTTGTGAAATTTTTATGTAGCACAATTTTCTATAAAAAAAAATTAATTAGTTATTGTTGTTGTGAAAAAGTAAAAATTTACGGTAAAAAGTAAAAATCTCAAACTCTTAAAAATATCACACTACACACTTTATAATATTTTTCTCTCAACTCAATTGTGATTTTCTTCACAAATGAGAGATCTATTTATAGAAATTTTTACAAATAATCCAAAAATAAAATACATCATTACCTACATCATCACACACTAATTTTCAATATTCAACACCTAATTTTACCTAATTTTCAACATTCAACATTCACATTTTCAACACAAATATTTAACACATTTTTAAATAATTTTTCAACACTCCTCCTTGTGATGATGATCATAATGATTGTATACATTACGTGTTTTTATACTGCCTCGTTAAAAACCTTACTAGGAAAAACCCATTGGGATAAAAACCATAGTAAGGGAAAAAGAGTGCAGTCACGTAAACTCCCCCTCATGTTGACACGAACAATTCTTCACAAATTTCGTAGATTGCGCATCCCAATATTATATATGTGCTTTCTGAATATTGTCGTAGGAAGTGCCTTTGTGAAGAGATCTGATGAGTTTTCACTTGATTGAATGTGACGAACATCAATACATTTATTCTTCTCAAGCTCCTTGGTGAATGCGAAGAACTTAGGAGGAATATGTTTAGTTCTGTCGCTTTTTATGTATCCTTCTTTCATTTGAGCAACACATGCAGCATTATCTTCATATAGTATCACAGGCTTCTCGTCGAATGATAATCCGCATGAGATTTGGATATGTTGAGTCATTGATTTTAACCACACACATTCACGGCTTGCTTCATGTAGTGCAATAATCTCGGCATGATTTGATGAAGTTGTTACAAGTGTTTGTTTCTGTGAACGCCAAGAAATTGCAGTGCCTCCACGAGTAAATACATATCCAGTTTGAGAACGTGCTTTGTGTGGATCAGATAAGTATCCAGCATCGGCATAACCAATTATACTTGGATTAGCATCTTTTGAATACAAAAGTCCCAAGTCTGTCGTTCCTCGTAGATAACGGAATATATGTTTAATTCCGTTCCAATGTCTCTTTGTTGGATATGTGCTAAATCTTGCCAATAAATTTACGGCAAAAGATATATCAGGCCTTGTACAATTTGTAAGATACATAAGGGCACCGATAGCACTTAGATATGGTACTTCTGGACCAAGAATATCTTCATCATCTTCACATGGACGGAATGGATCCTTTTCTATGTTTAATGATCTAACAACCATTGGAGTACTTAAAGGATTTGATTTGTCCATATTAAAACGTTTAAGGATCTTTTCTGTATAATTTGTCTGGTGAACAAATATTCCACATTCTTTTTGTTCAATTTGTAAACCCAGACAATACTTGGTTTTTCCAAGATCCTTCATTTCAAATTCTTCTTTCAAGTATGACACAACTTCTTGAATTTCCTTATTTGTTCCAATGATGTTTAAATCATCAACATATACAGCAATAATTACGCATCCGGATGTTGTTTTCTTAATGAAAACACAAGGGCATATTGAATTATTTACATATCCCTTTTTCATCAAGTGATCACTTAGCCTATTATACCACATTCTGCCGGATTGCTTCAACCCATATAATGATCTTAGTAATTTCACAGAATAACATTCTCTGGGTTTTGAACTTTGTGCTTCAGGCATCTTAAATCCTTCAGGGATTTTCATATATATATTACTATCAAGTGATCCATATAAGTAGGCTGTAACAACATCCATAAGACGCATTTCTAAATTTTCAGATACTGCCAAGCTAATCAAATACCGAAACGTAATTGCATCCATCACAGGAGAATACGTTTCTTCATAATCAATTCCAGGCCTTTGAGAAAAACCTTGTGCAACAAGTCGAGCTTTATATCTTACTATTTCATTTTTCTCATTTCGCTTTCGAATAAAAACCCATTTGTATCCAACAGGTTTTACACCTTCAGGTGTAAGGACTATAGGTCCAAAAACATTACGTTTATTTAGCGAATCCAATTCAACCTGGATGGCATCTTTCCATTTTATCCAATCCTGCCGATTTTTACATTCACCAAAAGATTTTGGTTCATGATCTTCATTATCATTTATGATGTCGATTGCCACATTATAAGAAAATATATCATCAATTTCTTCTATATCTTTTCGGTTCCATATTTTTCCAGTATTAATATAATTGATAGAGATTTCATGATTCTCGTCAGTTTGTGGTTCTGACAAAACATTTTCATCATCATGTGTTTCTTCAGGAACATCATTCTCTATTTTGTGATCATTATGTGTTTCTTCAGGAACATCATTCTCTATTTTGTGATCATTGTGTTTCTCTATGAATTTTCTTTTTCGAGGATTTTTATCCTTGGAACCAACTGGCCTTCCACGCTTCAGGCGTTTAATGACATCATGACTATCTTCAATTTGTTTCTTCGGAATTTCAATTCGAGCAGGGGCATTTGCAGCATGTATATATGATTTAGTTACCCCTTTTGTGTCTGCAAATGCATCTGGTATTTGATTTGCTATTCTTTGCAAGTGCACAATTTGCTGTACATCTTTTTCACATTGTTTTGTTCTTGGATCCAGATGTAACAATGATGATACATACCATGTAATTTCTTTTTCGGTATGTTTCTGTTCTCCCCCTAACATTGGGAAGATTTCCTCATTAAAATGACAATCAGCAAAACGTGCTGTGAACACGTCGCCTGTCTGTGGTTCAAGATATCGAATGATCGATGGACTATCATAACCAATATAAATTCCAATCTTTCTTTGAGGTCCCATTTTCTTTCGTTGAGGTGGTGCAATAGGCACATACACCATACATCCAAAAATTCTCAGATGAGAAATGTCTGGTTCTTTACCAAATGCAAGCTGCAATGGGGAGTATTTATGATATGCACTTGGTCTGATGCGAATTAATGAAGCAGCATGTAAAATTGCATGTCCCCATATAGAAATAGGGAGCTTTGTTTTCATAATCATTGGTCTAGCAATCATTTGCAGACGTTTAATCAATGATTCAGCCAATCCATTTTGAGTATGTACATGAGCAACAGGATGCTCAACAATGATTCCCATAGACATACAATAATCATTGAAAGTCTGGGAAGTAAATTCACCAGCATTATCAAGTCTAATTTTCTTGATTGTATAATCGGGAAATTGATTCCTCAATTTTATTATTTGAGCAAGTAATCTTGCAAATGCAACATTTCGAGTTGACAATAAACATACATGTGACCATCTGCTGGAGGCATCAATCAATACCATAAAGTATCTGAATGGTCCACATGGTGGATGGATTGGTCCACAAATATCACCCTGAATACGTTCAAGAAACATTGGTGATTCAGTTTGGATTTTGGCTGGTGATGGTCTTATAATAAGTTTTCCAAGAGAACATGCTTTACATTGAAACTTATTATTCTGAAAGATCTTCTGGTCTTTCAATGGATGACCATGTGTATTTTCTATAATTCTTCGCATCATTGTTGAACCAGGATGTCCTAATCGATCATGCCAATTGGTTAATATTGAAGAATTATCAATTACCATGTTTGATTCAATGGGACGTATATGTGTATAATGCAATCCAGTAGGGAGCATTGGTAGTTTTTCAATCACATATTTCTTTCCTGATTTATATGTGGTAAGACACATATATTTCTCATTCCCTTCATTCATTGTTTGAGTATCATACCCATGGGAATATATATCATTAAAACTCAACAAATTTCTTTTCGATTGTGGTGAATATAAAGCATCATTGATCAAAAATTTTGTACCATTAGGTAACAAAAATTGTGCTTTACCACATCCTTTAATCAAGTCTACAGGACCTGATATTGTATTCACCGTTGTTTTTGTTGGTTTTAGTTCCAAGAAATATCTTTTATCTCGGAGGATAGTGTGCGTTGTACCACTATCGGGTATGCAAACTTCAGCTTTGCTCATAGCATTTTCCATATTTGAACTTCAAAAAATATGCAATGAAAAAAAATTAATGACAATACATATTTAAATATAACACATATCATAATTGTACAATAAAACATTATCATATAAATACATGAAAAATAAATTATTGTACATTTATATTCTACCACTATATTGTTCATTTTCAGAGAAATCATTGAGAAAATCTGCAGCATCAATATTGTTCATTTCTATCCCACCAACATATTGATCATTTCCAGAGAAATCATTCATAAAATCAGCAGCATCAAAATGAGTTGAATCACTCAAACGGTCACTTCGCTCAGTGAAGTTGGTCTCCTTTTCTTTCCCCTTTATCGATTCTTTATAAAGTTTGCAAAGATGCTCAGGGGCTCGACAAATACGAGACCAATGTCCTGGAGTGCCGCATCTGAAACAAGAACTTTCAAATCTTTTCGAGTGATTTTCATTAACACTCATGTTTTCTTGATGCCTTTTCTGTGGATGGTTTGGGACGTTATTTTGAGATGAGTTATAGAAATAACTATCTCGATTATTTTCAAAACCACGGCCGCGTCCACGACCACGACCACTTCCTCGTCCACGTCCACGTCCACGACCTCGACCTCGACCTCGACCTCGACCAAAACCTTGTCTTTGAATTTGATTTTGGTTTCCAGGTTTAAATTCATTTTTACTTACAGCATTTACTTCTGGAAATGCTGTTGATCCAGTGGGTCGGGACTGATGATTTCTCATTAATAGCTCGTTGTTCTTTTCCGCCACAAGAAGACAGGCGATGAGTTCAGAATATCTCGCAAATCCACGCACTCTATATTGTTGCTGTAGTGTTATATTTGATGCGTGAAACGTGGAAAATGTTTTTTCAAGCATTTCCGATTCTGTAACCTCATGTCCACAAAATTTTAACTGCGAGATTATTCTATACATCGCTGAATTGTAATCACTGACTTTTTTAAAGTCTTGGAATCTTAACATATTCCATTCATCACGGGCGGTCGGAAGTATAACTTCCCTTATATGTTCAAATCTCTCTTTTAATCCTTTCCACAGAGCCATGGGATCTTTTTCGATGAGATATTCACATTTTAAACCTTCATCAAGGTGTCGTCGTAAAAATATTATAGCTTTTGCTTTTTCTTGTGATGAAGATATACCATTTTCTTTAATGGTCTCGCTTAGACCCAATGACTCAAGATGCATTTCTACATCAAGAGTCCATGGCATATAGTTTTTCCCAGTAATATCAAGAGCGATGAATTCGAGCTTTGCCAAGTTTGCCATGGTGGTACTAAAAATTACGATGCATTTTATTAGTTAATGAATATTGCAATACAAAGTAATGGATAAACAACAAGTACAAGTATTCGTAAAAATAAAGAAAACACACGAGGAGGATATTCTCCGATAAATACAAGACTGGTGAGTATGATAACCAAAATAATTAAAAATAACCTCGTGAAAGCCATCTTCTTTTTTTCTTCGAAAATTTGATGAAGAATAATTTTTAGAGAAGAAGAGAAAGTTGGAGTGATTGAATGTATTTGTGAGATTGTATTTATAGAGCAAAAACTAGCCGTTTTGTTACCGTTTATTACCGTTGGTGTATAAGAAAATAAATGTATGTATTTGTATAATTTTATGGTAATAATATGGTGTATATAATATTAGTCATATTTAAATAATTATGTATATCATATCACATTATTATAATTAGGTGTCATAAGTTATTTTGTTTAAAAAACCTTATAGGCTTTTATACTTGTCGTATCCCTTACCGGGAGTGTGGGATGTCGTCTTAACATCCTCCCAGGATTTATAACAAGTTTTTGAAAAAATTATTTTTATTATTTCTAACAATAACATTATATTATATATTACATATATAAACAATAAATAAATAACAGTAAAATAAATATTATTACTTTTGTTACCTTTTTCTTCTGTTCGGAGCTTGGAAAAATATGGAGGACTTTTAGAGCTTCGTGCTGATAACGTGTTGTGAAAAAGTAAAAATTTACGGTAAAAAGTAAAAATCTCAAACTCTTAAAATTATCACACTACACACTTTATAATATTTTTCTCTCAACTCAATTGTGATTTTCTTCACAAATGAGAGATCTATTTATAGAAAATTTTTACAAATAATCCAAAAATAAAATACATCATTACCTACATCATCACACACTAATTTTCAATATTCAACACCTAATTTTACCTAATTTTCAACATTCAACATTCACATTTTCAACACAAATATTTAACACATTTTTAAATAATTTTTCAACAATTGTCTTCTATTTTTCAAATATAAGCTAAAAATTTCTTACGTTGGATGTTGTAATAACACGTGCCTAAAACGCAATTGATAATAATTTTTTTTTGACTTTTTATTAATTAACTCAATGATAGAAATATTCTCAAATCTTTAAATATAATATTTGTTAATGAGTGTTTCCTGGTCAATGATTGAACATATTATTTTTTAATCTGATTATTTTAAAATTTCTAATATTGTTTGAAATAATAAATTCATTGCTAAATAAAAACATGTTACTTTTATTATTTTTAAAATTTTAAAAATACATATAAAAAATAAATAATATTATTGGTGATAGTAAACTAAATAAAAACATTAACATTCAAAAGAATAATAAGAATTCATAATATGAAATTTAGTAATAGTAGCTGTAATAATGTAAAAATTATTAAATAAATGCTAATTAATAAAATTGACATAGTAAATAAAGTATAATAATATTAAAAAATATTTTGTATAATATTTTGAATATATTATATATAATATGAATAAATAGTGATTAATAAATCAGTTTTACTCCGCTTGATTTTATTTTTATCAAATTCATATTAAATATTTTTATATTAATAAAGAGTGAGTCTCATGTGAGACCGTCTCACGGATATTAATCTGTGAGACGGGTCAACCATACCCATATTTACCATAAAAAGTAATACTCTTAGCATAAAAAGTAATACTTTTTCATAATAAAAGATCCGTCTCACAAATACGACCCGTGAGACCGTCTCACACAAGTTTTTGCCATTAATAAATCGGTTTTACGGGCTTGATTTGATTTTATATGTAATACCTTAAATATATTATATTTATTGTGTGGGTTCTAATAAATGGATTTATTTATGTCATGTGTAAATAATTTTAGATTAATCGAGTTGTTCTATGATTTCACTAATATTATTATAATCTTATTTCTATGTTAATTTAATTGATATGATAATTATTTATTATTTTTAAATTATTACTATTATTACTATATTTTTATAATTTTAATCCTTATCATTTTTTGATTAATATTATTTTTTATTAATATATTATTACCAATAATATTATTACTGATATTATTACAAAAATAATAAAAATTACATGCTTGCCTATTTGGTTAGCAAGTTAGTAAATTTATTATTTTAAACAGTGGTTTTTTCCTACCATATAATTTTTTAAATAATTCGATTGAAAAATAATATGTAAAATCATTCTATAAGAAAAAACACCAGTTTTTTTTTTATAATACGAACTACCCTTTGCCGAGAGTTTTAATCTTTAATTCATGGCCATGCCCATTGGTACTATAGAAGAGTTGCTGAAAAGTTCCACGGAAAATTAACTGATATTGTTAAGGTGAATTTACATTTTTTGTTCAAAAAATTTGGACCCAAACAAAAAGTACTATGTAAAAACCACATCGTCAAGAGTTTTATCAAGGAAAAAATTCTAAAACGAGGTCAATTTTTTAAACATATCAGATTCGGATAGAAACCTGCTGACCCTGAATCCTTCGCCCTCTGCAATCAAAACTATTCTGTAAACTTGATCTTTCCATGAGTGTTCTTCTATCAAAGGAAAATCCACTAAACTGTCTTTTCTCAGGATAAGTGGAGAACATAAACTAAAAATGGATCATCGATATTACTTGTTATTCGATAAAATGTGGCAAAATAAATTTATTCAGTAGATTACACACAGTATAGCCTGCTTCACCATAGTCGATATTAGACCTCTTGTGATAGATCAAAGGCTAAATTTGAAATTTGCATTTGAAAATGCGTTAGTCGATCAAAGCCAGCAGATCACCTGCTTTGCAGAAGCAATGCCTTGCTTCCGTTCCCAGATCAATCTGGAAAAGCACCACAAACACAAAACATTGAGGTTTTGAACCTAAGTTTTAACAAAATACTCAGAGGGTGGCACATAGTTATTCTAGTCGCATATTCAAGAAACTAACCAGCACAAAACTCTGATTTCAGAACTTGTCTCAGAAAATAGTAACACATATAACAGCTAGGGCATTTACTAAACACAGGTAAGTTACTGTGTATGATATGAAAGACTAATTCAAAGCATCCCAGCAAGTTTGTTTAAGTTTTAAATATTATCCCATAAAACAAAATCTGAAGCATCCTAAAATTATTGAGATGAGAGGTAAGTAGGAGGTGTGAGAGATGGGGACTCTCGTTTTATGATGATGGATTTGATTAAGGAAATAAAATTGATTTGTAAAGGGTGTCCGGCCAAAAGATTATATGATGTTTAGGAGCTCAAAAGCTTTCAAGTAATAAATTTGAAAAAAGATCTAACGTTCAAAATAAAAACTCCAAGATTTTCTCGAAAAAAAACAGAAGGCTTGAGGAAACTTGTTCACCATCTCACTTCTACATGACAGTTACCAAGGTCTCATCCAAGTTTC
Organism: Primulina huaijiensis; assembly: GCF_012295235.1. NCBI lineage: Eukaryota > Viridiplantae > Streptophyta > Magnoliopsida > Lamiales > Gesneriaceae > Primulina > Primulina huaijiensis. The sequence continues at coordinate 19,879,711 of NC_133314.1, read as the reverse complement.
AAACATATTGTGCCCTCGTAAAAGTAATCAAGACATTCAACGGGAAATCCTAAACTGCATACCTCGTAAGCATTTACGTCAGAGAAAAGAACCTGCAAGGAAGGAAATTATCAAGTTTGGAATGTGACAAGTCTGAAATAGTGCGGTAGACACACAAGTTACAGAATTGCCAGCAACATTTGAATCTTTTTACATATAATACAAATCTTGTTGACTTTTAACATATAAAACAAATCTTGATGTCTAAATACAAGAAGTACACTCTTCACGATCTCACCTTCTTTCCACTCTCCACTCCCCCAGCATCAGCACCAACAGAAAGAACCTGAAAGGAAATGTTAATGAGACAAGAAAAGAAGAGAATCTGAATTCAAATATCGGTTTTATCAAATCAGGATATGCAATACTAATGACAAATCCCAACCAATAAATATTTTTATTCATCACTCACCTCTCCCACAAGGTACCGTTCAAATTTAACTGCTGACTTGGGTAACAAAACTCCCCCAGCCGATTTCTGCACGGAAAAGAGCTTAATGATCTCTATGACACTAAAAATGTTACTAGGAATAGCAAAGTATGCAATACATAAAGTGCTCAAATACAACGAATTTACAAGATAAGAGAGAATTTTGACATATCGTAGCACAATTAGTAACACACAGAAAGCAGATGAAAATAAGCAACCCGTTGAGATTCTTCAACAATTTGATATAAAAAATGCTATATACAACTCAATGGAGATCAAAAACCAACACCTGCCAAAGATTGGTAAAGAAATCATTTCATCACATAAATACTAAAATATCCCATATGTTTAGCCAGTGGTGGCCCAAAGAAATCCACTCAGGGAGGTTGGCATAATGTATTTAGATGGCAGAACTCAAACTTTTTTTAAAAAAAAAAATACACATGATTTGATTCTTTTTCCCCCTCAGTCGACCACTCCACAAGAAGTCGCGAACAAAAATACCTCAGGCAGCTCCTCAAGACGAATCAAGACTCGATCAGCTTGAGGCACAACCTACGCCCAAATAGAAACAAGTATAAAGAACCTCATAACCGCATAGCCGTAAATTAGCGCAAACAGGTTACAGAAGAGCGAAATTGAAAAAAGAAAAACCTTCGTAGGTTCGTATTTCTTTACAATAGCATTGACCCTCCAAAAACTCTTCCGCAGACCTGAAAAAAAAAAAATCAATCATCGAAAGAAGTGTAAGCACTCAAAAAACTAGCATCGTTAGAAAATTAAAGAAATGGGAAAATGGAGCTAAATCTAACAGAAATTAACCTGCGGGTCTTCCACTCGAAAGAGACGGCAGGTCGACTTTGCTAGAAGCAAAGGGTTTAGCAAGGGACATGAAAGCAGACGCCATGGATAAGGAAGTTGGAGCTTGTGCGGTGGGGTGTGTCTTAGGGTTGGTAAATTTGGTTTATAATAACTTTCAAAGTACAAAAGATGAATCTACGGGTCTAAGAAATCTAGATAGTTCGACCCGGTAACCCGACCTTTTCACCCTATCTGTCTTGTATGTTCACGCCCTTATATGCAACTCTAAAATGGTCCATCTGACGCTAATGTATCTCTCATATGAGTCGGCACGGAACGGGGACGATTGACGAGAAATTATCAACTCAATTCAATTCAGATGAGTTGTGGGTTAGGGGAGACACTCATCAAAAAAATAAAATATATATAAAAAATTTCTTACAATCTGTTGCTTTTTTTTATGAATTATTGTGTAACGAGACAATGAAAATTTTGTATTAAAATATTAATTAGAAAAAGTAGAGATAAACGAATGGTGGATATGTCGAGACTTTGTTTCAAAAAGTTGATCTAAAATATAAAAAAAAACGTATAGAAATTTTTTTTGGAAAATAATATTTTAAGTTATATTTGGAAATTTGTGTTTGAGAAATAAATAATCTTTTGAGTTATATATATAAGATAAACTCAGTATAATAACATATCAAATTGAGTCAGGCCCGTCGGGTAGACTTGTCAAAAAGAACCTAGTTCAGCAACCCGCATGGGTATACTTGTCAAATTGAGTCAGGCCCGCCGGATCGAGCAGACCCGCCCCGCTATAAAAATTGAACGGGTTGGGTTGATAAAATAGCAGTCCGTTTGGGAACATGCCAAATTGACTGAGCCCGTTTGAATTGCGGGCCAATACGGATCGGGCCTAAATTGAGCGGACTGACAAATTAGGATAGAATTTTATATTTTTGAGTTTTAATATTAAAATTCTGCTATTTATATACTAGTTTTTTTATTTTTTTTATATCAATTTAAATCAGTCTAGAAATTATTTATATGCTAGTTAAGTATCAGTCATGTTCCCTTTATATACACATGCATTGGTACTCAGATGTTTTTTAAGAATTAAGTTATTTAAATATGTTTATAATCAATCATATTGCTTAATTTATTAGTTTCATGTGTATTTGTGCATCTTTGCACACGATTTATTTTTCTATAATAAAAATAAAATAATAATAACTAAATCAATATGATATATTTTTCAAATACTTTGTGGCAAATTGCGATTGCACATTAATTTTTTAAAACATAAATCGGTTGTTTTATGAAATATAATTTAATTGTTATAATAATAATTATTATTATTAATTTAGATTTAAAAAATAATTTATTAAGATGTCTTGGATATTTCAATAGAACTTACGTGTTTCTTCTCATAAAAGATATTTTTTATATATATTTTAAATGTAATGATATACTAAATTTATTATCATTTTTTTCTTAAAAAAAAAAAATAAACGGGTCAGCTCGTCTAACACGCGGCCTAATAGCGGGTTGTGGTCCGCCAGCTCGTTTTGACATGTCTACGCATGAGTTGACCCATTTAAGCCCGTTTTCATATAGGTTGATAACAGCTTTACCCAATCAACTTAAATTGTTTGACGAGACAGGTCAACTCGACGGACTAAATCCAAACTGTCGGCTCTAGAGGGTAATCTAAGATCATCTCCAACGCTGCACCAAAATGGTGCAACTTTTCTTCCCCCAATGGGGACTGCGCTATTTTGCCAAAATAGCACAGAGGTTTGTTGTTTTTTCTTTTTTTTTTTTTTGATTTTTTTGATTTGTATTTATTATAAATATTTGTATTAAAAATTATAAATATTATTTAAATAATAGTATAATATTTATTTTATTATTTTAATAATTAAATATTTAATTATATAAATTTAAAAATAATAATTGTTGATTTTTAAAATATTTATTTATGTTAATTATTATTAATTAAAGACTAATTTGATTTAATGATTTATAATAAATATAATTATAAATACAAATGTTTAATTAAATTATAAACTTAAATATTATTATTTAAATTTATTAATAATAAAATCTTTGTCATAATTTAAAATATATTAAATGAAATATAATAATTAATATATGTAAAATAAAAAGAATTTTTCGAGAATATTCTTTTTGATGTAAAATTTGAAGTAAATGGGTTGGAGATGAATGTTGTATTTGGCGCAGAAATCGCACTATTTTAGCATAAAAGTTGCATCAAAATAGATTTTGTGGTTGGAGATGACCTAAGTGAATATCAATATATTTGGGGTTTATATTGTTTTTTAGTGGACTTCACATATAAAGATAAATGTTAACTCTTATATATACCTTCAGATATTGCGGCAACATAAATTTTCCCTCTTAAATTGTATATTTCATACATCTTTTAGATGTTATAATAAATGATGTATAAAATCTTTAATAAATGAAGGATAATTAAGTTTACTCGCTAAAATGACTAAAGTGTTTCGTGCATTGTTAAATAATAATAATAATAATAATATATTGAAAAATATAAATAAAATCTTTAAAAATATTGTATAAAAAGCTAAAAGTCAAATGAGGTTTTCGATATAGATGTTATATGTAGCCAACTAAATGAGGTTTTCCTGATTTCACAAGGTTTGGGTACGTCAAAATTTCGAATTTGGGAGCGCAAATCCAGGTGCACAGCTAATACTCCGTTAAATCTAAAATCCAAATTTTGATTTTCGTTACCTGTGTTCCAAACAAACGTTAGAGTGTCAAGAAATAACTCGCAAAAAAACAATATGACATTCAAGTTAGGGATTGTCCGAAGATGATACAAATTGAAGAATGTTAGAATAGTAAAAACATTTTCACCAAATGTAAAAAGTTGGGTATGGATTACAATTTTTTCCGCAAAGTCGGAGCCCTGTAAAGACAACCCTAAATGTGGGGTTCAATGGAGCTTTTTCGAATATGAGTTCAGGATAAGAGGATATTATACTCATCATCGAACTCGTCTTGATAAAAATAATAATAATAAAAATCATATTAATCATAATGTAACAAACCAAATATCAATTGAGTGTTTTAATGAACATATATAAATAATAATAACATAGTAATGAGTTTTTTTATTTGTACAAATATCATAGAAATAAGATTAAACACATTATTTGTGTCGTGAATTTGGATAAATTATAACAAAAATAAACATAAAGAAATATGAACTAATAAAACTTCAACATCTTTTAATAGTCAATATCGTACTCAATGGGTATTTGAAGAAGTGATGGAGATAAAGATTTAATTACAAATTGGGATAAAAATTCTCCAAACAAACAGAATTATGGAATGAAACAGAGATGAGGAGTAGCATATTATTAGGAGGTCGGGATGAACATGATAAACCTACTACATTTCATCGCTATGATTGGAGCTATTTATAAGGTTTTCAAGGTATTTGTGAGCTTGGCCTCATGTGAAGCTGAGCAAAAATTTGTGTGAGACGGTCTCACGAATCGTATTTTGTGAGATGAATCTCTTATTTTGGTAATCCATGAAAAAATATTATTTTTTATGCTAAGAGTATTAATTTTTATTGTGAATATCGGTAAAGTTGGCTCGTCTAAAGATTCGTGAGATCGTCTCACAAAAGACTTATTCGTGAAGATAAGTCAAAAAATCTTTTAGGATCCCTCCCGCGTGATACTCGGAGAATGTCCTCAAAATTCCCATTCTCAATTAAATCCGAAAACATGATCCCGACCCGATTTGTTCAGCCCGACTCCATCAATTCATAGTTAAAGGAATCAATCATCGTCTGCCTGGGGCCACCATTCCCAGCTTTTGTCCTTGAACCCTGCAACTATCCAACAATATTATCCCTCCCTTCCACCATTCCCAGACCCTTTTGTTCTTTCCCATTTTTCCAGCATTCCCATTTAACCAGCTAAGCCACCATTTCTAACAAAGCTGCATACCTTTTCTTGAGACTAATTTTCTCATCCCCACTCACGGAGAAACCAGACTTTCTAGACTTGCATTTGGATTTGTTCTCTGGTTGGTGGGCTGCTACTAATGGTGATGAGGCTCAATATACTTTGTTACTTCCAGTGGATTCTTCTCTGTAATTTTGTTCTGTTCGCAGCGTGCGTTTGCTCCAAGAAAAGTGGTAAACCGACCTTTTTCTTGGCTTTCTGTTTTCTTTTTTCTTCTTTCGTTCATTTGCTTATTTTTTGTTTTTTTTTATTATAAGTTGGATGACGGAGTTAGAAAATGGGGGCGAAAATTTAAGTGTAATTTTTTTTTTTTGTAATCTTGGAGAGAACGATGATTCTCAATTGGAATTCTAAGCCTTGCATTATCAAATCATAGTACAAGCTTCGTTTATTCATTTTTTCTCAAGTGTACCTTTGAGTTTGCCCATGTTCTATGAGGTTGTTGTTGCCATATTCTAGTTATAAACTAACTATAGGAGACTTAAGATTATGGATCCATTGCCAAAAAACTTGATTTAGGATTTCAATGTCGCCCCACGGATGTTACTAAAGGGTGACTTACTGTGAGACAACTGCTAATTTTCCTGTGATTTCTCGAAAGGATTGGGGGTGTGCGTGAAAATGTTTGGTAATTTGGAGTAGGATGAAAAGTGTGATTTCTTTGAGGTTGCTGTTCATGTATTTTCTTGAAAACTCGGTCAAACCAAAATTTAGAGTAGGATGAAAAGAGAGAAGAATATCAAAGATGATAGAGATTCAAGAATTTGTAGAAGTTGGAGAGAATTCAGAATCCTTCAATAAACAACTGGAAAGATTTCTAGAATACAGTCCTGAATACTAATTTTATGTTGCGTTTTGTGCAACCTTTAGAACTCCCAAGGTAGATACTAAGCCTTGAATGTAGTATAAAAAACATTTGAAATAGGTTTGGAACACAAAGTCAAAAGTGTTGATCAATGAATTTAATTGCATGACATTTAAGAGAGTTCGATAGGTTTGAGACTATGTTTACAGTCAATTCTCTCTACCGTAAAAGCACTATATTTAATTAGCATGACACAAATGGTGGAGCAGTTGGCTTCTCAAATCTTACATAGGTAATGTGGGGTTCAAGCAATATAGAATATGCATAAACATTGAAAAATAAGACCTGTTAAGAAGCTCAGTTCATCACAGCAGCTTGAATATGAACCTTTGTTTGGTGATTTACTATCTTCAATTCGTCGGTCTTCTTGCTTTAAGTTGGTACCACTTGCTTTTACATCTCATTTATATATAACTCGTCAAGTAACTAACTATACATGGCCTGTTACTGTTACATCTATATAACAGCAAATGCAGCAACTGATCTTGCCGAGATAATTAACAACAATAGAACGTCACCAAAGGCTCCAAAACTTAGTGTCAGCCCTGGACTTGGATGCATCGCCCTACAGTATGCAAACGCTTGCAAGGGAAACTGTAGCTCTAACAACACTATAACTTGCCAGCCACCAGAGGACTATTTCACCGAAATATTCGCTCCCAACTGTGGCGTTGAACTTCCCACTTTCGGAACCATATCTGGCCACATATTGGGGTGTCAAAAGACGTATCTTGAGCCATCGGAAGCATTTTCACGCGTACTAGTTCTAGATCCGAGAACCCTTTCGTTATCAAGGAACGGAACATTTACCCAAGTTGGAGTAGGCATATTGGGAGGCCACAAGGGTAAAGGGCCATATATTTGGTGTGTTTTGTTTAGTAACAGCCAAAGAAACACCACATTTGTTCTTGAAAATCTTGGTAAAGGGATTGTGCAGACGAGTGGGTGTTATAGTGGAGCCAGTTTGGCCTGCAGTGCAGGTCACCGAAATTCTTCTGTGTTTTTTATACTTTCGCTGTTTGTTTTTACTTTCTATTGTTGCAAGCTCATTTTTTCATGAACAATATATGCTCATTGTGTGAGTGCATGAGTTTAATGTTGGAGGAATTATGGTTAAATTTGCCGATTTTATGATTTTTTTAGTTAAATATTAATTTATTTAATAAACCAATAAAATGGGTGTACGGAAAGTAGCTAATCAATTTAATCAATATGACGTAAATTTAAATCCTAAAAAATTTAGTACATATAATTAATTCAGTCAAGAATCGAATTTTGTTATTTTATTTTAATATTCAAAAGAAATTCCAACCCCAATTATAATTATAATCATAAAAAGCATGTATCTTGTGAGATAGTCTCACGAATTTTTATCTGTGAGACGGGTCAATCCTATCAATATTCACAATTAAAAGTAATACTCTTAGCATAAAAAATAATACTTTTTAATAGATGACCCAAATAAGAAATCTGTCTCACAAAATATGACCTATGAGACTGTCTTACATAAGTTTTTACCGATCAATAAATACCTAAAATATTAATACGCCACATTTAATAGGCAATGTCGTTCGTTATTCAAGGTTCGGGTTGGATCTATTGAAATTTGGTTGAAATTTATTATATGTTTAGAACTCTTAACTTTATTTTATGATGAAATTGACTATTACAAGCAAAATTTTCAATAGACATAAATATTCCACCTATTTTTATTTATTCGGTACAAGTCACTGCAACACTTATTTTTATTTCATCAATTCAAATTATCGTTTAATATCTCATTAATTTTTAAAATTACTGATAACATCTTATATAAATATAATGATCATTCGTTACTTTCTACAATTATCATATTATCCAATTTTAACAAATCAAATCAATTATAAAAATATCATACAAACACATAATGCATACGTAATGTATTAATATAAATAAACACAAGTAGGGAGATCAAAATCCCAAAGCACTCGTAATTCCAATTGTTTTTTTTTTTTTTTCTAATGTGTATAATTGCTCAAATCGTTTACTACAATTTCAAATTGGAAGAAAGTTCACAAATTTTTTGTAAAAATTATTTTTGCATTCAACAAGTGTAAAACTCGTCGATCTACAGCTGTCTTTATATGCATGAAGACAACAATTAATTAATATAAAAAAATATATGTCATTTTCGACATTTTATAAACCTCGGCGGTCAATCCGTCGACAAATCGACATGGAATAAACTATGTACTTAGTACATGAAATTTTACGGAAAACAAAAGGAGACGAACCATCCAAATCCTAAATATCAAATTGGTAATTTTTTAGCACGATTACCATAAGAAACATTACGTTAATATTCAACTTTAAAAAAAATATTCAAATACAACTTTTATTTATATTTGTATTAATCATAATTAATTTCAAATCTACTTAATATTTTAGATTCACTGTGATTAGTACCATTATAATATAAAACCGATATCGATGTGTTTGAAATTTTTTTGTTTAAATTATCTAAATAAGAAAAATGAATTCAGAATCATGAATTTCTAATGACTCCATCCAAATGCCCTCATATGATATTTTATGTAGACCCACAATTACTGGATCTAATCCTCCACGAAAAATAAGAAATTCCGCGTATTTTGACCAATTCAAAGTGAATAATCGAGTTTCTCCTTTGGCAAAACTTGGATAAAGTTGAGCCAAAAGATCGCGATTCAAGATAAATTCGTGCGGAAACGATATCTCTTTAGGATCTACTCCAGCATTTAGAAATTGGTTAATCGATAAAATAAATGTACTTGATGTCCTGCCTAAGAGAGAGACCCAAGTCTTAGTAGCCCCTAAATGGTGATTCAACATAGATTCTACATCTTGAAACCAAACCAATTTGGGGACCAAATGAAACCGGAAAAGATACTAGATAAAATTTTGATTTTTTAAAATTAATATAATTTAAGTAGTGTTTGCAAAAGTTTATTTTTAAGTGTTTTTTAACTTCTCGATATGATTTTTGAACAATTCATTGGCTAGAAGCGTGGATTAATGTGTCACTTGAGTTTTTCTGAAAATAGAATGTTTATATTATAAACTTTTTGCATTACACAAAGGCAAGAAATTTTACTGAAAACGCATCGACTTTTTTTATTTATTAACGATGTAATTAGAGGACATTTTAGTAAATAATCGCAATTTAATTGAAAGATTATCATTTAAATTATGATCATCAATTAGGACATTAAAGATCCAACTGAAATTTTTAATGGTGAGAAATATTGAAGAAACAAACTCAGTTTGATTAATTATATTATATTTTCTAAACTAATAGTAATTACATTTAACTAGGCTAATCACAGAGTACGTGGAGAAAATATATAGAGGAATTGATGTATTGAAAGTACGGACTTACCCCTGATGTTTAACGAATTTATAAATTAAATCCCTGAAAGCCACCTGAAGAGCTCGCTGATTTCCTCTCCGACACGGTTCGCCTCTAGATCCTCGGGGGCAGCGGAGACGGGATCACTACGGCGACTGCTGCTGGAGAAGAATCTACCGGAGCTCGCAAACGACATTGTACGAGAAATAGAAACGGAAGTCAGCCGGTCCACGTAGTCTCTAAGCCAGTTCCTGCCGCTTGAAACCTCCGCCGCCAAAACATCCCCCGGCGGCTCATGTGTCGGAACTCCAACGGATGAATCTTTATCAACGGAGGTGCAATCTGAGATTCCTCTCCTGTGAGCGGTGGACTCTGCAGGAACCTCGTATCCGTTGTCGCCGACAACGTACTCGAAAGAACCTATTGAATATGACTGCCGCTGTCCATCCATAACCTCCGCCGCGCTCCTGCGGCGACTGACGCTCCCGATCTCAATCCGAAAGCTCCCGCTGTCTCCGTTCCTTAAACTGTTATCCCTAGTGCCGCGGTTTTCGGACGAGAGGATTTTATCGAGCACATCTGCGTCGGAGGGGAGCACGGTGGACCTGCAGAGAGGACATGTTTGGTTGGAGAGTATCCAGGTATCGATACAAGCAGCGTGGAACGCGTGACAGCAGAGAGGTAACAAACGGAGCTGATCGTGTGGCTCGAATTTTGACAAGCAAACTGCACAGTCTCCGCCGGTGAGGTTACCGGTCACGGAACTGAAAGTGAACAGTGGCAATGAATCGAGTACACTGCTCGACGGCGCGTGGCAATTCTGTCGGTTGGAGAAACCACGTAGCGAGACTACATCATCGGCCGTGGCGAATGCTCGGTGGAATCGGCAGGAAAGTAAGCGGAGCAGAATGTATATGGAGGCGGAGAGTATAACAGAGGAAGCGATTATTATGATAACCAGAATAATGGAAGTTGAAGTTGAAGTTGAAGTTGAAGTGGAAGACTTTGCTGCGTCAACGTACGGTGGCGGCACTTGAGAGATGACGGCGGTCGGCGGCGGCGATAATGGAGTTGACATGTTGGAGTAGAACGGAGCTGTGGAGCGAGAAGTGGAGATAATTATAGAAATGAGGTATTTATGTAAAAGCTTGTCCGGTGGTTTTGGTGTTATTTTTGTTGGATTAAGTTTACATGGTAGATTCGGTCATTTTACTTTCTTTTTTTTTAATTAAAAATTGTTTTGAACTTAGCTTTTTTGGAACAAATACTTTGACTAGCTTTTTGTTCACCTTCTTCACGCAATTAAATCATTTCGTACAAAAATAAATTCAAATATATATATATATATATATAATCTCGTGATTGATTCAAATTTTATATTATCATTTATATTACAAATGTTTACTTAAAAATAATAAATTTTTAATGAATGATACGTACCATAAAATTGATATATAAAACCGTCTCATGAAATTTTTTATATTAGATTTAATGAACTTATAACATAAAATTCTAATGATTTTACGTAAAAATTATTAATTCCGCACCCTAACCTTTCGTTATATTAGAATGAGAAACCTGGTTAACGTGTGTAAAAGGGCGATGATTTTAATTGAAGTGAGTTGCAGAGATCAGGTAGAAGAATTTAATGTGACAGAAAATTTTTAGTTCAAAACCATAAATAAGTGGCGCAGTATACATGACAGGGATCGGAAATTATTCGCTGATTTCCACGCAGTGCACAAACTCAGGGGACCCATTATTTATTAATTTATTATATAAAAATTTATCAATTATAAAATGAATTTCTAATCCGATGGAATATTTTTAAAAAAATATTAATATTTTTATTTTAAATATAAATTGTTTTAACTGGTCTCACGAAAATAAATTCCTGAGAATATTTTACAAAAAATATATTCTTTATTTATTGCTCAAAATTTTTTTTTCCCAGATCATGGTTATAACTAGAATCTTAGTTTTGGTTTGTCAAATTGGTTTTGGTGATATTCTACCATCTCCTGGATTTGTTTCTGTGTCATTCAAATGTTAAATTGATGTATTATATAGTATTTTTATACTAACAGTATGGTCGTGTGTATTGAAGAATTTTCACAATCACGATATAGTTATTTTGTTATTCACTCTTGTATATGCGTGAACAATGTATACTAGTAAAAAATGTACACGCATTGTATGTGTTATTATTATTTTTAATATGATCATATAATAATAAACAATTAACTGAAACTATTTTCAATTTAGAAGAGTTGTTTGATTTAAAAAAGAAATTTTGTTTGTATTTTTTTCTATGTAAAATATGAAGTGACTCGATGAGGTTTTTAGTAGGGTGAGAAGAGTAATTATGGAATTAAATATTTCGATATCCTCTAAGTCAGTTAATTCAAAGATCTCACACTTAATAATAATATAACATAGAAGTATAGATCTATAAACGATAATTAACAAATTTATAATAATATACAAAACAAAATATCATAATTTTAAATTGTGAAAATAAGATCAAACCGATTGAATCAGAAGGTTTGGGTCTTAAAAATTTAAAAGCTTGGAATAAAGCTCTTCTAGCAAAGACTCTTTGGAATATTCACATGAAAAAGGATTGTCTGTGGATAAAATAGGTTAATCATGTCTACAACCATTCACCAAATATGTGGTGCTTGGAATGGAAATCAGAGCAATCACCACTTATTACGCAAATTATTGCTATACGAGATGAGATTCTACATGCTCATGGATTTGTTCAAATGGCGGTCACAGCACTAGCTCATTGGTTTGGCTTCATGAAAGGCTTATCTAAAGCTTATAATTTTTTTGTTGGCAGTTGGAATGGATGGCCTTGGAAACCTCTAATCTCCAAGAGCTGCATTCTTCCGAAACACAAATTTGTGTTGTGGCTTGTAGCACATAGAAAATTACTCACTGCCTTACCTTTCAGACAAGTCATGTGCTCTATGCCGGCTTAAAGATGAATCTGTTAATCACCTGTTCTTCGAATGTCCAACTTCAAAAACAATATGGAGTAATGTTCGTTCATGGCTTGGAATGCGTAAGATCATGTCTTCACCGTCGGCTGTCTTGACTGCGTTTAAAGAGTCTACCGTGGAAGCTCATTTCTGAATAAAATGCGTTGTGTTGCTCTCGCAGCAACAGTGTATCACATCTGGAGCATCCGAAACAAACTGATTTTTGACAATGAAGCACCAAATATTCAGGGAGTTATATTGAAGATCAAAGTTCATGTGTTTAGAAGCGTCCCGTGTGCTGCAGAAGTTATTGATTTTTCCAATTAATTATGTTGTGTTCATTTGTTTTGATTGTTAGGATGTACATGTTTATGATTTTGTAGGATGTGGATATTCCTGGGGATGCCCAGTGTTTTTCAAACTTTTCTCTCTTTTACCTATTTAATGAATATTGTTCATTAAAAAAAAAAGATTGATGCATGGTTAAAACATAAAAACATTTTATGAATTTTTTTTTATTTTATAAGTATAAGAAACACTGCCCTTTCCTTTTCCAGTTGATATTTCCATTTTTTTTAATTTTTTTTTTTATAAAACTGTTAATATTTTAAATATGCATCGTACGTTTCGTTTGTGGAATTTTTATACCGAAAAATACCTAACTTCCAACGTCAAATTTGAGACATTATCTGGCCTTAATTATACTTGGTACGACAACGACCTCCCACCCAATAAGTCCAACTACAAATGTTTTTTTAAAAAAATATTTTTGTAACTAATGAACATTAATTGATAGAGTAGATCTCACGAATTTTTATCTGTAAGACGGGTCAATCCTACCGATATTCACAATAAAAAGTAATACTTTTTCATGGCTGACCCAAATAAGATATCTGTCTCATAAAATACGACCCGTGAGACCGTCTCACACAAGTTTTTGTTGGACTTATATATTGGGCTTGGTCATTTTGAATGAGAAATTGTACAAGCTTGTAGTCTTGTAGATGGTAAGTGGAGAATGTCCCACATTGGAAAATGAACATAACATTGGTGAGCTTATATTGATTCACACTTTGTGAAGGTGTAAAAAAGGTTGGTCAAGAGGCTCTATCTCGCGCACGTCGGCGCAAGAGGGGGGTGCAGATCAGGGGCAAGATTTGCAGTGAAAAAAGGCATGACTTGCGTGCAAACGTACGAGTGTGACCTGGGTGCGTCGATTGTTGGACCGATCGAGGCAAAATTTCCCACCAAAGTTCACCTGGCTTTTGCTATTTTTATGTTCGAAAATTCTTTTATGGATGACCTTCCATCTGCCTGACTCTTCGTATGGACTGACCTTTGGTGCTCCAGCCCTGCCTGTTGGTGCTCTAGCTGGACTGACCTTTGGTCTTTCGGATGGCAAGGAGAGACTGTCCATATGGAACCGGAGTGCCTATATATAGAGGCAATCTCAATTCATTCAAACACACCCAACACACTCTCCTGCACTCTCAAACTTTCGAAACTTTTTTTGTTGTCTCGGCTGCTGCTGCTCCCTCCTACTACTGTTCCTCTGCCCTCGTGATCAAGTTCAGGTACCTTTCAGTTCGTCATAGTGGTGCCTCGTGCTAGGTTACTGCTGGTTGTTCGGTTGTATCTTGGGAAACAGACGTCCAAGTTCATCCTCGAAGCACATACCGGAGGGGACGAATCTGTTTTAAGGACACTGTATTTCATACAGACATCGCTTTGGTTTAATTTAAGCATCGTACTTCTGTTTTGTTCACCATACTTGTTCGCTGGTTTTCCACATAACTTTCTGTCATGTTTCTTTCATATATTTTGTGTAACAGTTTTTGCCATTGATAAATGCCTTGAGTTCGTCTACATGTCTTCTTAGCTTCATTTTGTTAGATGGACATGTGTTTGTCTCATCTGCAAGACTCTGTCTCAAACTTGAAACATCGATGCTAGATAAGTTATGAGTCATCCGTTTTTTCGCTTCATTTGAGGGTATGCATGTTGTCTTGTTTATTTGTTTGCAATAATACGTGGATCTTTCACAATCTAAACACATATTTTCTCAATTTCAGATTTTAATTTTAGACTGCCTTTTTTTTGTGTAAATAAGAAAAAAAATCGTATTATAAAATGTGAAAGATGAGAGAAATATATCTGGAAAAATACATATTGTAAATGAGGTAAAAACCTCAGTTTTACTTGTTCAGAAAAATAAACTTTTGGATTTAAAAATTTTCAAATGAAATTAATGTGGAGATTTTACGGTGTCTCCATTCATTTGGTCCACCTTACTTGCTCTGGTTTTCACTATGAATTTCTTTTTATTATATCTTCCATTTTTCTTCCTTTTCTCCTACATGTCCTATATTATTCTCTCTTTTAAATTTTACTCTTTCTTTATTAGCATTTTAATGACTTTATCCTAATATTATATATCCAAACACAACAATATACTTTTTAACACTTTTACAACTCATTATTACTTCGAGTGGTTCTTATCTTAGATCAATTTAATTCTTCATTTTCATGATAATAAATCGTAACCGGTATTTATATGAAGTATGTAGGTAGTGTACACACGAGTTGGCTCGAGCGAGTGAGACTAATCGAAATCATAAGACAAAAAACATTCCATCTTTTTTTTATTTTTATTTTTTAAATTTGGCAATCTTGACATGTTACGTTTAAATATATTGTCTGATGCAAAGATATGAAATAGAATGAGTAGACGAGAAGCGAAGTGCAGATCAGGTGTAGACCAAAAGAATAACAAATTTGACTTGGTTGGGCACATTTCGGCTTTCGGAAAGCAGGCATATTGGTTAGCAGAAGGCTGCGAAATCGCATCATCCTAAAAGTTGGCTACAAAGTTTGATGATAAAAATTAAAATTTTTTATTCTTTGCCNAAAAAAAAAAAAACTTGAGCTGTATATTGTTTGATATGATTATATATGGCACAGACACGTACACAATTTTATATCGATATTTTTTTTCCCAGAATTGTATGAAACTATTCGACGACATTTGATTCACGAGATGTGATGACAATATACGTGGATAACGTACAGATTTATAACTTTAATTCGTTGTAGTGTTTGAGTTAAACGTTGGATGATATAAAAAAAAATATGCAATTAACGAATATATTATCCTTAGCACCAAATTGTGCCTTTAACATAGAGGCAAAAACTTGTGTGAGACGGTCTCACGGATCGTATTTTGTGAGACAGATATCTTATTTGGGTCATCCATGAAAAAGTATTACCTTTTATGCTAAGAGTATTACTTTTTATTGTGAATCTCGGTAGGGTTGACCCGTCTCACAGATAAAGATTCGTGAGACTGTTTCATAAGATACATACTCTAACATAGAATAGAACATTGATTATTGATATTATGGACAAAACATTACCATTCCTTTTGCATTTAATTTGTTGGAAAATGATTTTCATCATTGATTAATTGGGAAAAAAATATCGTATCATTTACTTTGATTGATTCTTTAGTTTTATTAATTTCAATTTTTTAGGGCAACATTCTGTGCCGATACACCTAAAATTTTAGGTTAAAATTTGATATTCTTCGAATTAAGGGGTCACCCATTTTTTTTGTGTGTGAATTATTTTGTTTTTTAACTTTCTAAATGCTAGATATTTCCTCGTGAAACCAGAGGTGTAAGATCAATTTTACTTATTTATCATTTTTGGCGCAACAATGAATTACTTAGTGCATCGATGCACGTTTTGCGTACTTGTACACTGTTTTTTATAATTCATTTTATTTATATTTAAATGAAGATTAAAATTTAATTATAAAAAATAGTGAGAGACTACACTACCATTTTTATATATAAATTTAAAATAAAAATAAAAAAAGAAAGAAAAAATTAACCTGAATAGGAATAGAACATGTAACTTAATGTTTAGAGAATAAAACTTTGTCCACTGAGCTACAGTAACCTACATCAAAAATTTTATCACTTTAATAATATATGGAATTATTAAAACAGACCATGATATTAAAAGTTAGTTACTCTATGTGACTCAAACTTAATAATATAGTATATAAATATAGATAGTATAGATACTGTTAGTATCCGAATGTGTTACTTGTTTGTATATTTTTGTTTTTTTAAATAGTTTTTAATAATATATATAATTATTAAAACAGACCATGATACCAAAAGTTAGTTACTCTAAGTAGCTCAAACTTAATAATATAGTATAGATACTGTTAGTATCCGAATGTGTTACTTGCTCGTATATATATATATATATATTAAATAGTTATTAATAAAAATGTGTGATTAGTTTGATTTATGAGTAGGTCTTTCATAACACGGTCTCACGGATCTTTATTCGTGAGACAGATCAATCATTTCTATATTTACAATAAAAATTAATATATTTGACATAAAAAGTAATACTTTTTCGTGAATGACCCATACAGAATATCCGTTTCACAAAATTGACCTGTGAAACCGTCTTACACGAGTTTTTGTGTTGATTTATATTATAAAGTAAGAAAATAATTATCGATATTTATAAGAGTAAAATTGGAAAATATCAAAATGTAAGGATGAATTTGATTTTCGAACAAAAAGACGTGATATCAAATTGTTTTGTCTTTACTTGGTCAACTTTAATATATAATATAAAATAAGATATATGTTATTAAATATTAGTCAAGCTAAAGCCAGTAGATTCATTTATTGCTGTTAATTATATATTTTATTGCGAATGCATGATTATTATACCAAGTATACCCCATATATTTTATTAATTTTTAAAAAATTATATCTCAGTGTATCAATATGATATGCATTCGAGTTTCTCTATTCGTAGTTTGGTGAGATGTCCACGTATTCGACGTCATCCTTTTGGTTCGTTGATACAACGATAAACCATGTATAATATAAGTACGATAAATCGATATATTTGAATAAGATAATAAATTATATATAGCACTGACACGTCGTAGAGTTTGAGTCAAATATGAACAAAACATAAGAAAATTAATCAATCATTATTTTTTTTCTATACCTTCTACTATTTATCACAATAATAATTTATACAAATGAGGGACGATCACTAAAATTAACAGATATTTAGCAAATTACAAGATTTTGCAAATGTTGGGTTGTATGTTTGAAACGAATGTCATAATATTTTTTTAAAAAGTTGTTAACATTTTGTATAAAAATTAGGTATATGGTCTCATGTATTTATATCTGTGAGATATGTTATTCATATTTAGAGTGTAAAGTAATATTTTTCATGGATCGAGTCGAATAAGAATCGAGATCGTGGATAAAAGTGTAGGTATTGTACAGAATTAGAAATTCTATTGAAATTTGAATAAAAAAAACGAAAGGATATCGTGAGACTTGATTTGTACTAATAAAATCTTATTTTCATCATCTAATTCCCAACCACACAGGGGACAACCGCTGCTTCCTTAGCCTCCACCAATTAAGCGAGCGGTGAGGTAAAGATCTATAAATGTGTTCATCTTACAATATGTTTTTTTCTTTTGTTCGATTTTAATATTACTAATCTCTGATTTTAGTTTGGCAATCGTATTTACGAAAGATTTGAGATCAATTTTCCGCTAAATGGATATAAGCTTTTACTTGTTTTAGTTTCACCTAAAATTATCCCTTCTGCTTGGTCCACACTCCGCAGTTCGAGTTATCTTTTTTGATTTTACATTGGTGATGTTCTACTGACGAAGTGTAGTCTGTTGAGCATGGATAGAGATGATTTAAATGGCTAGTTTCTACCTCTACTTATATAAATCATGCTTACAGCGAATTCTTTGCTATTTTTAGGTCTAATTCAATGGCTTTCCTTTTTAGAGTTGGATTTTTTTACCCAACTTGGTTAGTCTAGTTAATATTTTTGTTTGTTTTCAAGTTTCCATTTTCCCATGTCATAACCTTTATGAGTGAACATGCATCATAAAGAATTAGGTTAAGATCTTAGGAAAGAGTGCATATTATGTAAAACTCCGTTAAAGGGAAAATTGTGTGAGGATTGTGGATTTTCTGTTTCAGATGCTTGCATGGATGTCGAAAAAATAAGTTGGAAGGTTTGATAGGCAAAATTGATACGTTGAAGTAATTACTTATTCAAATTATGTTGAGAACAGTCACCGATGTTTATGCTATGATCACGAACTTCGAAGTTACTCCTATGCATCTACCATCTATTTTTTTCATTGTCCTACTTTTTATGTCTAAAGTGTTTGGGGTATTTCTAAATGTACGTAAATTAAAATACATGATCTTTCCATGTCAGATCCAGAACCATGAACGGGTCGCTGCAATTGAAATGTACCCACCTAAAGTGATGCCTCAAAATTGCCAGCTTTGGGAGCCCGTTCATTGAAACCCATGCAACTGTTGATATATGTTTTTGTCTTTCGGGAATGAACCTCCTTCGAAAATTATCCCCACAGGGTCATGCATTTGCGAGGAAGTCTTTCACATCTCTCAAGCTCCCTGGCGAATCCCTGGATGATATCACCTCTCCTTCTCTATTCCATGGTATTCATGTATTCCATTGCCCAGTAAGCCCCTTTTCCTTGCATACAAAAACACAGAAGCACATTTATATCATAATATAGAAATGAAAAATATCGTTATTTTGTGGATATAGCCTTTTTGTTGTTGTGGAAGGAGATAGGTACTATTATTCTCAATTGTAAATAACAGGATGAAGTGTTAGTACGCAGAATTGTGATTCCACAATATGGAACATTTTATTGAAGAAATGCACTGCATATGACATATTGCACATTTAAACGCTGGCAGTGTGTGGTTGAATATAACATCTCCATTGAAAACATTTATTCATTAAAAGCACACATTTTCCATTTACTTATGTGAAAGATATACCGGAAACACTTAATAGAGCATGAGAAAGGATATATACGTTTTTGGTCCCTAAAGTTCACCACAAATATATTTGTTCCTCACATTTGTAATAATTTGGATCCCTCATATTGTATAAATTATACATTTTTCGCCTCTGCCAGTACAGGATGTTCAATTCCCTATGGCTGCATTCACATGTACTGCACATCTGACTGTTGTTGATGGTAACCTGGGGGTGCATATACTTGATTTTAGTCCATAAGATTGATCATTACTACGGATTTGATCCCACATATTTCACAACATATCTCTATCTTAATTTGTAATATAAATACATTGAAGTTTATTTGCCAATGATGAGGATATCACCAGTTTACAGCGGGATAGTAATTGTTCATACATATTTTTTATTTTAATGTTTTGGATCTAGTTTGACAATAGTGTTTTCTTTACAATATTCGCCTCGTGTCCTTAGACACGAAGACAAATTGAAGCTTAATTCATTTAGGAAGAACTTTAATGCTCTCTTCATGAGTTACATAATTGTTTGTAAATCATCTTTACCTTCAAACTTTCGTAGATTTGAAGAATTGGAATTGAAAGTAAAAAAAACCGCCTTATTGTCAAAATTATACAAAGTTAAGAGAATGGATATAGATTGAGCTGAACCATGGAAAAAACTTGGCTGCTTTATGAGAGAAATTGATTTGATATAAAATAGTTGTAAAAATACATAGAGAATGTCGAAATTTAGTCCAGAAGTGTTTACCGATAGGATTTACATGGAAAGTAATTACATGGAAAGTAATTGTAGGGACATAAATAGTTCACTGGGATTAATTCTATTACTCATAACGTGTGGTGATAAAGTATAATAGATGTTTGTATGGAAGTTATTGAACCATGGATGTAAAATTTGAATGATTGAGGTTATGTAAAATCAGGATGAAGTTGGAATTGTGGCTAAATTATCGGAATGCATAGCTTCAAGGGGCGGCAACATTCTGAATGCTGATATCTTTGTCCCAGAAAAAGAGAGTGTTTTCTATGCCAGAAGGTTCTGTCCCTCTCCCATCTCCTCTTCCTTTATCATCTTATGCCTTTTGTTGTTCTTTCAAATGTTTTATTAGCTTTTTCTGTGTATTTTAATGTCATTTTTGCTACATTTTGATTGGGTTTCAACTTTAAAGCTAAACATCTATTGCTACTCTATTGGTTTTGTGATAAAGTCCAATATACTGTAGCAAGAAATTTGTTGTAACCAAAATCAAACTGATATTAATCTTTGCATTGCATGTAGTTGAAACTTGGGAAAATACTTCATTTGTGTTTCTTGATACATTGATTTCGTTATATCATAAAATACAAATGATTTTACACTTGATCATTTAGCTATTTTTTATATGTTGATTGATTAAACTGTTGTCGCAGAATGGGTTGTTGTAACTAAAAATGTTTGCTAGCAATTTGTAGCACGAACTTGCTGTCACTGTTGGTTCTTCAGACATGCAAACAGCGGTGGGTGTGCCTCCATGATACATTTCTTTAGGAATCAAGTTTTTAATTCAGAATATTGGAATGGTATATTTTGTTTTCACTGCAAAAGAACAAGGTTTGAAGGCAAAATTAAGAGTTCAAGTCCAGCCTCTAGTAATATGACAGTCAGCAAATTTTGAATTGTTGTTTTATTGAATAAGCGGCGCCCAATTTTGTTTTCCAATTTTAAAAGTGCCAAGACAGATGTAGCATGGGCACACGGGGACAACGATCCCCAATGATTTTTTGAAATGTGGTTATTGGTCCTGTAGATCTTCGCTTAGCTGCTATGACACATTCTCCAGAATTAAAATGATTCAACTTGAAGTATATGTAAAAGGGGAAAGTGCTTCCAACCATCTGCATTTTTTGCAGGTGTTTCATAGTTCAGTTGTTTGTAGATGTGATTCACCTGCATTAACATGTTTTCATATGGCAATTGGCATGAACTCCTTTATAATTTACAGTGGGTTTGTCTTTGACCCTGCTAAATGGCCAAGGATGCAAATGGATGAGGATTTCTTAAAGCTATCAAAGACGTTTAATGCAATGAGATCTGTTGTTCGGGTGCCCAACCTGGATCCTAAATATAAGATTTCAGTTTTAGCTTCAAAGCAGGTGTGTTAATCCGACACCAGCTTGTGCTATCTAGCTTATGCTGCTTTTTTTATAAAAGTATTGTTTCTTTAACATGCACTGAAGCTATTATCTACTGGTTCAGGATCACTGCCTTGTTGATTTGTTACATGGATGGCAGGATGGAAGGCTTCCAGTTCATATTACATCAGTCATAAGGTAAAGATAAGAAGATGCAAGCACTGTGTGTAATTGTCTTTAGCTTTGAACAAGTTATTCAAAGTGCTAAAGAGAGAAGTGTCACAGCAATCATGATCGAGGTCCAAACACCCATGTGCTGAGATTTCTTGAAAGACATGGAATCCCTTACCATTTTTTGGACACAACTAAAGAAGACAAAAGTGAAGGAGACATCTTGAATTTGGTGAAAGATACTGACTTTCTCGTGCTTGCTAGATACATGCAGGTGACCAGACCCTGAAATATTTTGCATGTGAGTTGTATAGACATGATTTGTAGATAAAGCACAAATTATCTGGACTTGATAATGGACATTTTGTATCGACTTAATATGATCAATTATGCTGTAGGAGTATTTTTATTTTTCTGAAGCTCTTCTTGTTTTTTTACACGGGCTTGTGGTAAATCTGTGTTAACTGTCATCTTTAATTGAAATTTGATATTTATAGATAAATCAACCATCTCGGGGCTAGGATTTATTTTTCTTCTTTTGGTAATAATGAGAGACATTGGACATGTTCCATGCCTTCTTCCAAGTTCTGAGGCACTCGGCATGGGCATACTAAATCAATGCTGTCAGGAAAGCTAATCCAAAAATTCATGATTAGTGAGAAGGTTATCCATTGAACCCATTTGCATTGATTTTTTACGTCCTTTTTTGGAGCTCAAAGTCTGGAAAGATTGCTCATACTTCTGGCTGTTGACTTTGTTTCCAGCTTCCGTGGAAAGAATTTGTCTCTTTATGGCACACAATGCACTGACTGCATTTTAAAATAGCAGTTTATTGATATCAGGTATTGTCTGGAAGTTTCTTGAAGAGCTATGGGAAGGATATTATTAACATTCACCACGGCCTATTGCCCTCTTTCAAGGGTGGGAATCCATCTAAGCAGGTTCAATTTTTAGAATTTTCTTCATGGATGCCTGTATGATTAAGATTGATATTCATGATTTACATGTTGCATAACATTCACAGGCCTTTGAAGCTGGTGTGAAATTGATTGGTGCAACAAGTCATTTTGTCACTGAAGAACTAGATGAAGGCCCAATAATTGAACAAATGGTAATCGCTCTCATGCTTGAACTTGATAATGGCTTTGTTTTAACTTCCATAATTCCATGCATGTGACTACTTGAGCCTCTCGCATGGTTGCTTCATCATCTAATACTCTCAAATCAGTTAGCAAACAAACTTACATTAATCTTATGTTCATTAGATGCATATTTTCTTAACACAAACATAAGTACATAACCTTTCAAATGCTGTCATAGCGAGCTAGTAAATGGAAAACACTTTCTTTTCCCGATGTTAAAACATTATTGTACATTGCTACTGCGTTTCTTTATCCAAGTTCACATGAATGCTCTATCGGCAACAGTCATCTAGACGCCAAACCGAAGTTAGTTCGGTCTTAAGTTTTTGAATGGTGTCGCCATGAAAGAGGAAAATAAGGAAAATCAGCACTTGGCACAAACTGTGATAACATCTTCATGTAATATATTGTATTATTTGTTTGTACATCTGGAAAGACATGATATCTCCTCGATTATTTTAGGTGGAGAGAGTTTCTCACCGGGATAACCTGCGGAGTTTCGTACATAAATCTGAGAACCTGGAGAAACAATGTCTTTCGAAAGCGATAAAGTCATACTGTGAGCTGCGAGTTTTGCCTTACGAGAAAAACAGGACTGTTGTATTTGAAGCCTAATGGCTGAGTGAGAGCACAACTCTTTTGTACTTCATTTTTTATCAGGAGCTCAACTATCCTTATTCTAACTACTTCACCCATTTTTTTAATGGCATAAATGAAATTAAACTTTTGAAATCAACTGAAGTCAAATTTGCATTAGATCTTCCAAGGCTTGTATCATGACGAATTTCAATCACAACAAAAGTTAATGAATTCCATTGAGATTACACTTTGATTTACCAAAAACAGAAGAATTAATAGCAGGTTCTTAAGGCGGATATTTAGTTATGACATTCTTTCTTTTAAATGTTGCTTTTACCTAAATCTGCTTGGTTCTTAACAGAAAGAAAAAGATGAAAAAATCTGCTTGGTTTTTTTATTTGCAACAGTCATCTACTTTGAAGCAGTGTTTAAATGGCAGCCGAGACGGTTGGCAGCTATTGGCCGCACCGCCTTTACCCTAGACGGTCGTGTAGGCAGCGGAGGTGAGATGGGGCGGGCGAGGCAGGCCGGTTTAGACAATCAAAAAGTCAACAAAATTTAAAAAGCCCTAGTTGTTAATATATTATATACTCACACTTCAAAACAAAATTTAATATATTACATTTTAAGTATCAATATGCAGACTTATTAGTTGCATTTATGTTGATATTTGCACCTTGTATAAATTGTATTCTATTTTATGAAACTTATTTTTATATAAACATTATTTGATTTGTATGTATATCGCATATATATAATTAAGTATAAAAAATAATATAAAAAGCGTCTAGACGTAGATAATTAACTGATTTGACATCTAATCCATTTTAGGATTTAAAATATTTAGTAATTGCAGATTGAGCTCGATCATATTTCTTCTTTTTCTTTTTTGGAGTCCAGCTCCGGCTAGTCGGAGCCACAGAGTATATGAACAGATACCAAACTAGTAACAACTTGATTCGGCTACAGCTTCAAATGAACATATAAATTCCATATAATACATTTTCCATTTTGTTACATTCTGAAGTATTACACATCTTAAAAACACCAGCTGAGCATAAATCACTGAAAGTTATTTGTCGATGTCTTTTTACAATTGCTTTATCAAAGGCATTATTTATGTAACAGTTGCATCATCAAGATGGTATTGCCATATTTGAGGCAGAACATTCTCCAGCACCATCACAAACATTATGTCTGCAGAGAGGACATACCCTGGTGAAGTGAAGTGAAGCAAAGCAAAATAGTGAGAAAATGAGTTATTTTAACGTATACGTAGGGACGTTTCTCCTGGTGTCCGCACGACCCTTCAGTCATGTGGGCCAGGGATACCATGTTCTCTTTTGGCGTCGTAAGTCCCACGATGAATCAAAGGCCTGGATTGCATGATGTGTAACACGCTTGTTGCACCATAAATTTATAGGATCAAACTAGGTATCATAGTCATGAAGTGACAAAGGAATACCTATTTATTTCTTTGAGCCATTTATCGATACAAGGTACATGGTATTCGTGATTGCATGGAAGAACTCTTAACCTGTCCTCATCTTCATAGTCAGCTAAACAAATATAACATCTGTCGAGTATGTGACCATGTATCAGACCAAGAAATTAAACTGGAATAATATACGGTATCTGCAATTTCACATGGTAAGTTTGTGGCTTATGATTTCTTTTCAATTTAAATGTAAATAAAAAATGAAACTTAACGTGTGAAGACTTACTGTTGAACATTACTGGGATCACGCTCAATGTTTTTAACCTTCTTGTGATACTTGAGAGGAAAGGTATCCACGAGAGACTCTGGAGCAGGGAGTGGAACAAGGGATTCTGATAGTGACAAAGATTGATGATGAATTTCGTTCAAAACCTGTATAATAGATATCAAGTGAAATCATCCAGTCGCCGTAGTTTCAAGGACCCGCCTTCTATTTTCCAGTAGGATGGTATAGCTTTACTTATTATCGTATATAAAAAATTATATAATGATTTCGGTCTCCCCAATTTTTTTTTTCAGATTTAGTTTCATCCTCCCTCCATTGCTTTTCTGGCTCCACCATTGTAACAAAAAGTACGAGCAAGATCATAATCTAAGAATATGGGTTAAATTTCTCATCAACAATCACTGATTCGGCAAGGTTACATTCAATAAATATGTGAAAAGTTATCTAACACCTTTAGTAATAGAATTAATTTGTTTTTCCAAATTTTTCAAGTATGCCAAAAAGTATGTTTTTTGTCTAATATTGTTCGAACCACCGTAACTAGTGAAGAGCTAACAAGTAAATTGTGAGAGGGGAAGCCAATGGAATCGAGTATTTACCTCAAATAATGCCTCGGCAAGCATGATTATTCTAGAAATACTTTCAAGAGTACTGGATTCTTCAGCCGTAAGGAATGAGTTGCATGAGCATGTACCATCAGGGTGGAGTCCGGATACACACAATGTAGTTTCCTGGCTTCCCTCATGAAGGACACTGCCTATAATTCTTTCCGAAATCTATTCATTTGAATGAAGTGAACGGACAAGGTTACTTTATGTGTTGCATGAAAGAAAAAATAAATTACTTTCAATAAATTTCAATCGAGCTAGTAAAGTTCATGTAAAAATTCGACAGATCGTGGTTAGATTCCCTTACAAACAAAAAGGATTCGAATTTCTTCTAGTATAAATTATGTGCGTCTATAACTTAATGATGAGAAGTATTCGGGCCTGGACAAATAGTTATTATTGTACTAATATCGTCGTCAAATTTTAATTTTAAAAAGGAAAATAGAAAAACTTGTTTGTAAATCATAGATTCATAGTTACGCCCATACATATTCTTATACAAGCTTCTTCGAGTGCAAATTACTATCCATGTAGGGAATGTTAATGAAAAAGTATGGAGGCATTTTTCTCACTTATTATGTGATAAAGTCTAATATCATCGCTACAGGATATCTTGACATGAGTAAATCCAGTTTTAGGCAAGTGTCATATAAAAATTGAAATAAAAAACTAAAAATCACCTCCGATCTCAATTGTCGTCTCCTTTCACTTCTATGATGATGTCTAGCACTGAAGGAATCAAGATCATAACCTGCTCCATTAAAATCAAGATCACCACCTGAATCGAAAAGCCTTCTCAAATGGGAGCCAGGATGGGAAAGATCACCGGTTAACAAAATGGTCGGTGATTCACTATGTCGTCTAAAGCTGTGTCTTGATAAAGTGTCCCAAAATAGCCTCCTACCGTTTCTTCTGGATTCATGACTTCTTCCCCCAATGCTATTTGATAACAAATTTGAAGAGATACTCACCTCATTGAGATGAATCACGTTTCTCAAATCCTGATCACTATTAGATACAACAAATCCTGGACTAGAAATGGTTGTCACGTGAGAATGGTCATCTCCGGGGAATTGAAATCTTGGAAAAGAATCAGAAACTACAGAAAGAGACCTTAAATCGGAATAATTGTAGTCTAAACCCACATCTGGATGATATTGAAGGTTGTCTGAATCTGCACGTGAAACAGTGAGTCCTTGTGAAGGACTTCTTGATTGATCATGGGCTGAGCAAATGAAAGGTGTGATTTCTGCCGTTTCATCTGGAGCACCAGCAGTAGATATGCAATTTGTTGCATTCTCAGAAACCAATTCTTCACCAGGCTGTTAGAGGACACACTTGTGATTTCATGATTTCTATGTCAAACAATTAGAAATAAAAGGATATATCATGGGATTGATATTATTAAGATCGCAATGTTCTTTGACATTATATGATTGTGATTTAGTTTCAGGAAAGATTTCCTATAATATTTTTAATGAGTTATCGCCTATATAAATTTATATTTGACATGATAGGGTTGAGATTTAGTTTCAGGAAAGATTTCAATAATATTTCAACGTGTTCTCGCCTATATAAATAGGTGATTTTAGTCTAAACCGAGTAATCGATAGATGTCTAAGACTCTAAAATCTGGACCTTACATCATAGATGTAGGTCTTAATGGTCAAACCATGTAAAACCTGTGTTATCATGTGTTCTCTCATCACTATATTTTACTATTTAGAATTCAACAGTACTATTTCTAGCAATCATGAAAACATGCCTGAAATGGAAGTGATTCTGTTGTGTTCGAGAAATATATCTGATCTGTGCTTGTTTGAAGATTTATCATTGAAGATTCCACAAAAGCTTCATCGATAACACTGTTATTTCTTCTAGATGAGTCTCCGTTCTCATAAAGGGAGCTTGTGCTTACCATGTTTGGGCTTAACACTGAAGATGATTCTACCATCGAGTCATGAAAGTCACTACAGACTGGAGCTATTTTTTTGGTATCGGTAACAAATGACTTTTCTGGACAATCTTCTAGCTTCAAGGAACAAATTTAAGAGAGTCAAAGTCAGCATTAAAGATGAGTTATGGTGCATATAGTATAACCCTCACATAGAGATTTAAAGTTTGAGTAATGAAAATCCAGCTGAAGCAAAGCATTTTTGACAAGTTCATATAATCAAAGATCAGATGAGTAATTATTGCTACTCATCAATTCCCCTCCCATGCACCTGAATCAAATACAAAATATTATCTCTCACATAAATTATTGGACTAATATAGTTTCCGCTATATCAAAAGTTATAGCGGCTAGCAAGTAATGGCTGAATTTAGATCTTTTAAATAATATAAGAGTTGTTCCAGGTACTCTACTATATAGACAACCACACAGAATAAAATGTGCATAACTATTTGTTTGCAGCAGATGCATTCTTCACCAAGAACTTACCCAATAGACCCAATTCCATCCAATGCTACAAGAGTACTATCTTTTTCAAATGTCAATGAACTGAAAAACCGGGGGTAAACTTCATTTTTTGTAAAATGTCAATAAACTGAAATTTCAGGCGTAAGCTAAATGAAGTAATAAAATAAACATCCTATGATACTTTAAACAACTCTGCGCACAGAAACAGATTCATATCATGAACCCAAAGGCATTTGACCCATCATTACCCATCCCACACCTCAAAAAGAAAAGGAAACATATGATATTTTCATCCATTTTAACATCAAATGATTACTCCCAGACGGTATTAAAATTCAAAACCAGAGATAAAAAATTCAAACATCAAGATTCGTACCAACACACTTCAAACGGTTCATACAATCAAGAAAACCTCGATGAACACAACAAAAAGGTCTTAATCCTAGCAGCAGACATAACCTACACCAATCACATGATCTGTAGGAAAGCAAAAAAACAAGATACCAAACAACCTCAAAGGTTGACTTCGAATTGAAAGAAGCGCAAAACAAAGAGGAAAGTTTGCGTTTGGCGCGGTTGATTATGGACCCACTTGAGCCGGATAACTTTCTCGCCGACGATGATGATTTCGAGGAAACCATGAGACTGCCGATCGAACCCATCATCCGCCGGTTCTTGGAAAATTCAAGATTATTGTGCCGTATAAAGAAGCAAGTTAGGCCGTTTGGCGATAGGAAAATTGAATTATAATAATTTGAGTGATAAATAATCGAAAGATGTAGATAAATAATGTTGTGCGATAAAATATAGGATATTTGATATGATTATAATAATGTGGATTAATCTTATCTATTTTATAATGATAAAAAATACTCTTAATATCAATTTTTTCTTTTCCCACATCTTTTTCATTTGAAATTAAATTATCATTCTAGATTAAAAATTAATTTGGATATGTTTTAACAAATATATATTTTACATTCCAAATAAAACAAATTATTACTCCTTTGACAAAAACATTCAATTATATTATCAAAATTCAGTTTGTTTGGTGGTTCAACTAATCTTATATAGATTAGGTCTCTTGCGAGATGGTCTCACGAATCTTCATCTGTAAGACGGGTCAACGCTACCGATATTCACAATAAAAAATAATATTCTTATCATAAAAGTAATACTTTTTCATGGATGACCCAAATAAAAGATCTGTATCACAAAATACAACCCGTGAGACCGTCTCACACAAGTTTTTGCCTACTTATATATAGTCTCAATATTTAATGCTAACTTGTACAAAAAAATATTCGTTCATAACTATAAATGTACTTGTTGCCGATTCGACTTCTTTTCCGGCATCAGTTGACTTCTGATAGAGACTGTGACTCTGGTCCTTAACAATGATCGGTAGAAACTGAAAAACTGTATTATTTCAGGTTCTGATCCTTAATCACTGATCGGTAAGGTCCTTGTAAATATCTTGTTTAAAGTGATAGCATGTCGATTTGAGTTAAATCAGAACTCCCTTAATTAGTTTTGTAAGTTAATTTTTACACTTGATATCAGTTTGGGATTGCGATTAGTTAGGTAACTGATTTCAGTTTTTTGCTTGAATTGAGTTGGGATATTTTTATCAAATACCAAAACTATATATTTCAACACAGTTATTATAAATTTAATTATATTTTTTGCTAAATGATATTATTAATAAAATTTTATGATGTTTCTTATATTTCAAAAATAAATATTGTTTGATAAATTTTCCGAGTTGGAAATGGTTTTGTTCTTAAATTTATATTTCTTATATTTAAAAAATAAATAAAAAATTTTAAGCACAAAACCATTTCCAACTCCGAAAATTTACCAAACAAAACCCAACAAAAGTAATTTTGAACTTTAAATCCAACTTTCAATCTCTCTTTTTGAATTATTATTATTTTTGTTCTGCTTGTGATTTATTTCAAATGATTTACTATTACTTAAAATGAATTTTTTTTGTTAGCAAATTTTAATTCTTATCATAAATATTATTAATTTTTTGTATAAATTTAATTCTTATTTTATTATTTTAAAAGATAAAACAGAAATTATGCACCAATGGTTACACACTTTCTGCTGTGTTGGTGACATAACATGACATGACATGACATATAAAATTAAAAATACACAATTAGTTGGAAGAAGAAGTAGAAAAAGAAATAAATATATATATATGTATTTCTCCAAAATTAAATTAAATATATTTTCAAATAATTATTTCCAAAGGCCCAAAAACAAATTTAAACGTAGTCTGGAGACAGCACACACAAAACCTACAGCACATCCAATGCCGCAGTTTGATTGTGATTTGAAATGGTTTTATATTTATAGAAACTAAAAGTAAAATGTCAAATTAGATAGATATAATATTTTAATCATATATATTTAGTTTTGTAAGTTTACTTTTTTTTAATAATGTAAGTTGTTAAATTTTAGTTTTCAATCATATCATTTTGATTATTTTGTTTTTGTCTTCTTTTTTATTTTTATAAACCACTAAATCCAAATTTGTTTTTCGACAAGAAGACCGAGAGATAACTATTTAGATATTGCTTTATTAATATCGTTGCACTCGTACTGATTCATGTTACAAGAATAAAATTTATATTAGATAGATTAAAATATACATAAATAAAAATAAAGAGAAAAAACAACTCGTTTCCTTCTCATTTTGAACTATTCATTGTCGTTCTGCTTATTTTTGTTTTTATCATATGAATTTTAATATGAATAATATGATCTTTATTCCCTCCACAGTCTACATGTAGCACGTACGAGTGAATCATTGTCAAATAAACCATATTCAGAACAAAAAAAGGCAAAAAATAAAAAAAAATAAAGTTAATGTATGAAAACAAACGTTGACAAACTACAGGAAAATCAAAGTTGGTGTATACCAACTTACATTACTAAAATTGTAATTTTTCTAACATATTATGACAATCAATTTTAAGTATTCTCGTCTATATCATGTAATTAAATGAACGATATCAATATTGATTTTTTTATAATTTCTTGGTTAAAAATAGCTTGTAACATGCACCAAGTACAAAAATTCAAAAACGATATTAATATTTTAAATACATTATTGGGTGCAATAATTGTCCCTGCTTGGTAGAGTAATCGAACCGTGGTGCTTGAGCTGCTGTGTGGTTTAAAAGATTTGTGTTACACCATTACCACCAGCTATAGTTCTTGGTAAAACGGCAAGCGTTCGGTCCTACAATTGATATCAGAGCCAAGGTCACAAGTTCGATTCCCATTGATTGCAAGGAGTGCAATTATTAGGAGGGAGATTGTTGGGTGCAATAATTGTTCCTGCTTGGTAGAGTGATCGAACCGTGGTGCTTGAGCTGCTGTGCGGTTTGAAAGATTTGAGTTACACCATTACCACCAGCTATAGCTCTTGGTAAAACGACAAACACTCTGTCCTACATACATAATTTAGACTAACATAATTACATAACTGTAATTAAATCAAACAAAGATATATGATTAAAAATATCACATTTGAATATATACTCCATGAGTAAATTGACATTTTGTCAGAAATCAATCAGCGTACGATGAGTCGATGACCTCTTATCGCATTTAACACATGACAAATGTTTTATTTTTTTGAAAAAATTAAAGGTGGCAATTGGCATATGCACTTATTTTATTGCATCAAATAAAATATAGAGTTGCGAGGGTGTGCACAAACCTTAGTACACATAAGTTGCACTAACTTATAAAGCATCCCAAATAATAATCTTGAAAAAAACACAATTTAATTACATTATATTCTTCCTCGGTCTTAGGCAGTAACCGGAGGTTTTTTGTCTGAAAACCTTCATTTCAACTTCTTCCTCAGATTCCGAATCTTATTGAAACCACGATTCTTCTTGCTCATGCGATGCCAAGTATGATTCACGCTTAATTTTGTCATCATAATCAAAATAATAATCATCATCTTCTGTCTAATCGACTTGTTGATCTGGATAACGAATTATATTAGGTTGTGCTGATTCTTATGAACATGGTTATTAGAATTGAGTATGTCTTTTGTGAGACGGGTCAATCCATCTTTATTTATAATAAAAAATAATATTTATAGCATAAAAATATTTTTTTTATGAATGACTCAAATACAATATCTGTTTCACAAAATTGTCGTGTATGTTTTTTTCATTGGAATTTGGGTAAAGCGTAATGGTTGAGTTGGGAGTGGGACATGAAACAGGGATGTCTTCGGGTTTGTCGAAACTTGACTGTCCGAACTATATGATCAAATAAAATGTTAACCCACAAATAAGTGAAAAAAATTTTAAATCAAGTTATCATGTGTCCATATTTTTATGAACTCTGAATTCTGAATATATTTTTCCTTGGAATAACAATTATTATTTTTTATTCAACTGGAAAATGGGCAAATAAATAAGTTTTTTTTTAAAAAAATAACTGATAAATTTATAATAAACAGTGGCAGAGGTAAATCAGTAAATACAATTTTGATTAAGGGAATCAAAGTTTTTTTACTAAATTTAATTATAAATATAGTGCGAGAATATAAAAAAAAATAATCGAATTCAAAGGGAAAATATCAAGGTTGCATACATCCATCCGTCAAAAAGTAAAATATCCGGATGCTCTCTCTGCGGAGATATTTGTGCATTTTTCTAGGTCAGTCAGAAATAAATATATTTGTTTTGGAAAATTATATTTTTTGTTTGCAATTAAACGATCATATATGTTATCAAATTAAATTTTAATTATATATTTTTAGATTTTCGACAGTTTTATTCAAAAATTTCATTTGACGTATCAATATCCATGAAATAAACAATATTTTATTTATAATTCATCCATACTACTGGGATAAAAGTTAGTTTTGTCTATAAACTAGAGTTATTTTTATTCTCCCAAAAAAAAAATGTCAACACACCCAAGAAAAACAACGATCTATCATTCATACACGAAATGCAAAACAATTTTTTTTAAATAAAATAAAACATACGTCTCATAAAATTAATTAATGAAATGATCTAAAAAAATTTTTGACCTTCAGACACCTAGTTAAAATTAGACTCTACATCTTCAATTAAGGTCGACATGAATAGCATAGATCGCAACATGGCAGCAATTATTGGTTGTTTTGCTGGCTGAATCTCGAGGCCTAGCCACGTGTAATTAAGATTCTTTATTTTTATTATTAATTTATTATATATTAAACAAATGCAAAAATATTTATTTTATATATATATATATATATATATATATGTGAGATGCCCGTGGGCAACGGGCAGAATTTCGGGCAAGGGAGACAATCGCCTTGGAGTTTGGGCTTTGTTGTGTCCCACAAGTCACATAGATTCTTCGTTGGATTTATTTAAAAATATGGTGGGTCCCATTTATGTAAGTATATGGGATGTGGGGTCCAGTCCGACGCAGGTCCAAGGTGTAGTGATGGGAAAGGACTAAGTGTGTGGGGACTAATAATTATAATAATAAAGAATAAAACATGTGGGTAAATGCTCCCACTGTTTCATTTATTTTATAGCACTACATAATTTTTTGTAAAAATAAATAAATAATTTTTTTTTAAACTTTATATTTTATTTTACGTCATACGATTCGAAAGATAAGTTTTAACATTTTCCCAATATTGCAATGATTGATTTGAGTGACAAAAATACTTACGTATTATATTTTTCGATTTATCGTCTCATTGTCTTATCACACAAATTTTGGTTCTCTAATAGGTTTATTTATTTTGAGGTAATTGATGTGATCCGGGTGAAATGGATTAGCCGGGTCGGGTGCTCCATCGAATCTGCTATCAAGATAATGAAGGGAATAAGAGCAGTGTGAGATATGGCTTTTCCTGTGACCTGCAGATAAGGAGATGAACTCGTGAATGGGCGCCGGAGGGGTGTCCGGCGTGGCCACTCCGATGCTTAAGTCAGTGAAAGATTCAAGCAAAAAAACCAATGTAATCAAGTGATGGTTGTGATATTGGTGTAAGAGTGTAGGCAATAAAATGAATGAATCCTAAATGCAAAGAGAGCACCTTATATTTATAGTAGAGGATGCAATGATGACCTCGTTTTTCGTGCTACCTACTAATTATAGTAGGACGACTGATTATACCTTATATCCTGACATGTCAAATATTGTACTAGTCACATCCAGCCTGTCTGATTTTGTCAACCACCTAATATCAGATATAGGACGGTCGCCTACACCCTACCCTACTGGAGTACTTGAGTGCGGTGCTCATATCGAGGCTTTCCCGGGTAGTGAGTCATCAGCCGGGAATCTACCCGAGAGCTCGGGCCTCTTGTTGCTTATGATCTTTTTCTGCAATTTTGCCCTGATCTGGGCTATCTATTTAATATCTCGAGTCGTCTATTACCCAGGCACAACCCATACCCCTGACCCGGGCACAACCCATGACCCGGGCTATCCCGAGGATATCATCAGTAATGTTTTCAAATAATCATTTTTTGTATGTTTGTCATTATATGGTATTATATTTATTGAATATGAGGATATGTTACAAATCACATTTAATTAACATATAATTATGATGATATGTATAAACAACGAAAACGAGTTAAAAAAACACAATACCACTCTCCAATATAAAATAATGAAATCAAAAAAATATTTAAGTTTCGGTGACATTAACAACAATATACAAAATCTAGCATGTGCAGCTAACACAGTATAATTTAAAATAATTATTTTTAATTACCATACAATTTACCTTATAATATTTAATTTGATTAATAGATATATTAAATTGGTATGTTCAACTCATCCAGCCATATTTCCAGAGTCAAAAGGCTTTCATAACTACACATTTAACATGTGAC
The DNA here is from genome assembly GCF_012295235.1 of Primulina huaijiensis. Taxonomy (NCBI): domain Eukaryota; kingdom Viridiplantae; phylum Streptophyta; class Magnoliopsida; order Lamiales; family Gesneriaceae; genus Primulina; species Primulina huaijiensis. The sequence continues at coordinate 19,844,641 of NC_133314.1, read as the reverse complement.
GTAGAACAAGTAAACCTAATTTACGTACGTATATATAAAAGTATGAAATATAAACATTCATAAAAAAATTTGTGTATTATAAACAACATAATTTAGGAATATATATGAGAAAAACATATGAAACGTGAAGTAAATTATTATTTTTTTAACAATTTTTTTGGTGAAATGAGTGGTTTGTCTTCAAATACTGGCAATCAAACTCGGGGGTAAAAATATTTATTAATTTCCTTTTCGATCAATGAATAATATTACTGTAATTTGACTATAAAAAGAAAATAAATAAGCTAGTTATATATTCATCTTAAAAAATTTATTCAAAATTTAAATTAATTACATATAAATAAATAAGCAAATGCGTCCACTATTGATCTACACAATTGACGCCCACGTATGTCAATTTTATGAGACAAATTTTTTATTTGAGCCACTAACGAAAAAATATTATTTTTATTTTTTATACTAAAAATATTATTTTTTATTGTAAATATGGACATTGTTGATCTGTCTCATGAAAAAAGATCCACGAAACCGTCTTATCAAAATTTACTCAATTAATAAAAAAGATCTAAGACATAGTGAGGCAGAAAAGTTCATGCATGCATGCGTTCAAGATTATTTACAAATGGTTAGGATATCGATCTATGTATTAATATTTTTTTTTGATAAATCTATCACACAAAGTTTTCCAGTACAATTTATGTAGTTAGCGTATATTGCCTGTAATTATGTTAATTTGTGGGATTACTAGGTGTACATTAAAAAAAATAACAATTATATACATTGATATTCACTAGAAGTATATGGTTTGGTTCCAGCACGTGATCCTAGTCCGAATGCAGACTTCAAATTTACTTTAGGCATGAAATCACAAAGGAGACTGTTAGAAAGGGACCGGGAGGGTGTCCCAACGTAGTCCCTCCGACGCTCAAGTCAAGTGTTGAAAATAAAAATGAGAGAGGAACTAGGGACGCTACTAAGAATCAATATAGTAAATGAATGAATTGGACACTCGAACCTGCTATTTATAAGAGAATACATGGATTTGATATGAGCCACCTACATTGATTAAGAACAAGCCACGGGTACAAAATCTGTCTTGAGAGATACATTTTTTCTTCTTTCTTTTTTTTTTTTTAAAAAAAATACCACACAAACTTTTGGTCCCCCCAATAATTACAGTGTACTTTGCCACACGATTCAAGCGGCTAGATTTGTGGAAAACAACCACTAATATTTAAGCAATGTTAAATATCAAGCACAACTTTCCTCTGTTCCAAGATTTCCGAGTTCCGCTGCCATGGGCAACCAATTTTATATCTTTTATTATTTTTTTACAAAAGTATATATTTAATTTTGTTAAACAAATTTATATCCCCTATCTAATTTTTTTCGATTATGATCACTCATCTATATGATCGACACCATATTTAAAAAACTAAGTGTTCGTATTCTTTGGATTACATCCGATGGGGTTTTGTTATCACATAAAATCAAAACTATGTTTTTTTACTATATGAGGGAGGAGCATGTCTCTTATAAGATTATAAGAGATCCGTGAGATTAGTCATCTCAGTCTATAACTATAATGAAAATTAATATTTTTAATATAAAACATGTATAATTTTTTATGAGTTACGTTGAGTTGAAAATCCGTCTCATAAAATTAATATGTAATATAATCTAATAATATTTTTTATAATATTATTTTATTATCTTCAATAATTTTAACAATGGAATAAAACACTATCCTCCACCACAATCGATTGCCAGCTCTCCAAATTCCATCTATATAAAACCAACAATAATTTCCTCTACACTTGAGCTTTCTCTTCTTCTCCCAATCGTGCACCGCCGGGGAAACACTGTGGTCGCTCCACCCTAATCCGCCATACCTCCTCCCCGATATATACAAACATGAGGTCTGCTGCTGTATCTCACTCTGGATGTGAATACGAGCACTTCAAACCCCATTTTCTTGATTCTTGCTTCCTTTGTCATAAACATCTCTCCCAAAATAGTGATATCTTCATGTACAGGTACTTTTCTAGCTAAATCTGTTTTCATAATACTCAAAATCTTCATATATATTTTATGCTGTAAATTTTATTTAAACATGTGTTATTTACTCGTAATCTGGAATCGATCATGGAGTTGAAAATATTATTGGGTTTATTTGCAGAGGGAACACTCCATTTTGCAGCCAAGAGTGTAGGCAAGAACAGATTGAGATGGACGAATCCACAGAGAAAATATGGAAAATTTCCTCTTCCAAGAATTCAAACTCAGAATCTACCAAAGAATCTCATACCAAGAAAACTGTGCGGACGAGCACTGTGGCTGTCGCTTAAAATACAAAAAAAAAAAAAAAAAAAAA